>NC_081560.1:7102666-7213831 GCF_022355385.1 Mustela nigripes | reverse complement strand
GCAGAAAGAGAGAGGGGGAAGCAGGCTCCCCGCTGAGCAGAGAGCCCGATGCGGGGCTCAGTCCCAGGACCCTGAGATCATGACCTGAGCCGAAGGCAGAGGCTTAACCCACTGAGCCACCCAGGTGCCCTTATTTTTACTAGTTTCTGCTTTATTGATGCAGTGAAAAAGCTAAAGCTAAAGACTAGTTAACAGCCCAGAGTCATGCAGCTGGTAAGAGACAGAGCCGGGTTTGATCCCTCGCGGTCTGATTCCATAGACGCCGCTCTGAACGGTTCATCTTGTCAAAGCAAATGACACCCGCGTTCAACAGGCAAGGAAGATGTCGCTTGAGGTTACTGCAGAGGGGAGACGGCCACAGCTCAGTCGGAGCTCAACGCCACTGACGGCAGAAGGGGGATGTTCTTCATGTGTTGTTTTTTAATTGTGGTAAAATCCACAGGCGCAATTTTCAGAGCTAGGGTGGGAGACAGCGCAGGCTGTCCATGCTTGCTAACAACTTTACCCAGAGGAGAAGTACACTTTCTCCTGTCCTCCTGGCAGCAGGTAGTGTTACTGGAGTGGAGTGAGGGGCCCATCTCCCCCTGAAACAGAGATACTGGCCGTGGCTCCCTTGACGTTTACATTTCATAGAGATGACTTTGGGTTCCCCCAAAGGTGTTCCTGGTTGTAAAATTGGAAAGGACTCTTGTGAAAACATTTACATCTCAAAGGGGAAGGCAAGAATTTTCAATGACATGTTTTCTTAAGTAAATGTTTTACGAAGAGGGAAGTCAGGGGTCCACGTTCAGGAAGAAATCTATGGAGTGCTGAGTCAAGCTGAGGGGAACACAGCGGCCATCTTGGTCAGACCGTGCAGGCGATTCCCACCTGGGGTGACAATGGGACGCCAGACAATGTCTGGAAAAACATGGTGGCTTTGGAGTTGCTACCTCCAGTGACAGGCTGTGGGCAGAATTCCCGCATTCCCATAATGCACTGGGGAATCCATCCTGACAAAGACCTGTGGGTGCACCCTAGACGGCAACAGGGCCCCCAGGAGGAAGCACTGCTCTAGGTTATGGAGTCTAGAGTAGGAGACTAGCGGGTCAGGCCTAGCCTCAGTTGGCCTGGCAAGCGTTCTGTGCGCTATAACGTCAAAATGCAAAAGATCAAGGCAGGAGGAGGAAATGGGCAGACACAGACACAGACACAAAACTTTTGGGTTAAGAGGAGAAGCAGAAGCAGTCTTGGTGGGGAATGAGCTGCCTTGCTTGAGAGTTCGTGATACAAAAATAAGCTGTTTTTTTCTTTTTGACTTACTTTGGCAAGCCCTTTGTAAGGGCTGTCAAAGTCATCAACACAGATCTCTCTAGAACCCACGGATGTCTAGAGAACATCCAGAATTCTGTGTTCTTTCTGTTATTCCCAGTGTAACTGAGCCCAGTCCATCTGCCCGATGCAAAGCAAAGCCAACCCCGGAAACATCAAGTTGGCAGCAAGGAAATTTCCTCAAGAGGCAGCCAAGTGAGGAGACAAGCCTCAAATCCACCTCCCTAAAGAGGGAGGGAACACATGGTTGAGAATCAGAGGGGTTGAGATTACACATTGATGGAAAGAGCTGAGAAATTTAGTACTATTCACGAGGAAAATGGGTCACGAACACTAAGTGACATACATGGAGCCTATATCCGGTGTTCAGCATGGAGTGGAGACTTCACATCAGAGTGAGGCAAAATTCAACCTCTGGCTGTTGCCTGGTGAATTGGGGAGATTCTGAGCCCTGAGGCTTGCCCCTGCCTGTCCCAAAGATGTCTCCAAAAGTTCTTGGTCTTGTCACAAGAGAGAATTCAAGGACAGACACCCAACACAGCAGACCAGCAGCAACGCAAGTACGAATGTTTAATAAAGTGAGAATATACTCCCAAGATGTGAGAGCAGGCAAGCTCCAAGGTGAGAGTTGGGCACCCTGGGTTTCTGCCGTTTATTGACACTTGTTAACTAGAAAGTGGGATATTCATTACTTGGGGCAGGGATTTCTTGGAAGCAGTTTTGTGCCTTTTCTTCCTGATTTGGCCAGGAGTTTCCGGTCATGATACCACCATCTTTAAGCTGCCTGGTTTGATCTGGCTTCTTGTGGAACTGCTGCCAGGACAGGCCTCTCTGACTTTCCCCATAGCTGGCCTCTAGGTATCCTGTTAGAACTTGACTGTCAACTCTAACAACATCAGGAGGTTATCTCAGGACAAAGAAGAGGAGCTGTGGGCATACTCCAAGAGCCAGTATAAACGGGATGAGGTCTGGGGCTCATTATCTCAGGTAAGGAAAGCCGGGCTTTGCTTGCTCCCAAGATGGAACCATTATTGGCTGACCTTGAGTCCAGAGTTTCTGCAGAGAAAGCTAGTAGGCTTGTTAGTGGGGACTGAAAGACACAGCAGCAATGAGGAGGAGACAGTTCTCTGAAAAACAAACTTGAACTTTCTGCTGCTTTCGACTTCATTAGCCCCACAGGGCACAGTTTCACCAGAAGCACCAACCCATCACCCCTCATGAGATACTTTCTTCTCTTGGGTTCCATGGAAGTGTACTCATCCGCTTTTCCTCCTACCTTTTGCTTGCCATGACTTAGTCTCTCTTGTGAGTTCTCTTCCTCTCCGTGACCACTACACGTTGAAGCATCACAGAATCTTCCTCTCTTCTCCACCCATCCATTTCCCCAGGTGATCTTACCCAGTCCAGTGGCAACCAGTACTACCCATGGGACAATGACTCTTAAATCGAAATCTCCAGACTTGACTTCTCTCATGAATTCTGCACCCATTTATCCAACTGTCTACTCAGCATCTCAGCTTGGTTTTCTAATGGGCATCTCAGAGAAAACACATCAGGCTCTCAATGCCTACCCCAAACCTGTTCTTCCCTCAACCTTCCCATCTCAATAAATGACATCACCACCAACCCATTTTTGCTTGAACCCAAAATTTGAAATTACCCTTGGTTCTCCTCTTTCCCTCATCACCACCCATCAGTAGTAAGTCCTGTGACTCTACCTCCAGACTATGCCTGAGGTGGTCCACTGCTCTCCATTACCATGAATCCTACCCTAGTCAAAGCCATGGTTGTTTTTTGCTTGGACCATTGCAGCAAGTCTCCTAGCTGGTCTTCACAGTTTGGGTATGTGCTGTGAACATACCATGCTTATTCCTTCTCTAGAAAATTTGCACTGGCTGTTCCATCTGCCTGAAGTACCTCCACAGACACTGAAGAGGCCCTCTCCTTCTTGTCCTACATGCCTCAGCTTCAGCTGAGGGAGCCTTCTCTGGTCACTGAACCCGACTAACCAGTTACTTCCCATTTTACATTCTCCTTAGAACTTGTGATATTTTCTTTTCTTTTTGTGTGTCCTTCCCTAGAAGATAGGCTACTTGACAAAAAAGACCTAGAATACTGCTATAGTGGATGTCCAATGAGCATTTGCTGAGTACACAGTGAACTGAGTAAGTGAATGGTGTAGTGTTTGTTGCTTCTTTGAGTTAATAGTCATATCACTTTCTTTGGAAGTACCTTTCTCAATGGGTAACACAGACTGAAATCAAGCATGACAGAAGCCAAAAAAAAAAAAAAAAAAAAATGAAGAAGAAGAAGAGGATACAGAGTCTGAGACTATTACAAAAGACAGCATCTCAGAGCAGTGCAGGCCCTAAATACAGTTTTCAATCTCCTTCTTTCCAGTTGAGGCCTTACCTGTCTGGCAATAGCTGGGTTGCTAACCAGGACCCTGATACAAAGTGCTTCTCCCTCGACTCTTATAACTGGTCTCCTGGTTCTCCCCCAGACAGAGAGAAGGCATGATGCCATGGCTGGAAACCACAGTCATTGGTAAGAATAAAAAAATGATTTGCTGGGTAAGATCTAGTATAAGGATCACTAGATGAAATCAGTAAACTATCCACAAGGCACAACGGCAAACAGAACCCAGAAGCTGCTCCACAGGCCCTCTGAGCTTCACACCACTAGGATCAAGGACACTTACTCTTATCTTAATAGGACCAGCTTCCAACACACTCCGCCTCCAGGCCATGTCTGAGTTTCTGCTCCTCTCAGTACAATTGCCTCTGCCCCACCATACCACAGGTGAAGTCACCCACTAGTAGCCACCATATGTTTTCCTACCCTGGCCATTTATTTTTTTTTTCTGATGAGTTTATTTTTTTTTATCTGACAGAGAGAGAGAGAGAGAGTGCGCAAGTGGGGGCAGAGGCAAAGGGAGAAGCAGACTCCCCACTGAGCAGGGAGCTCGACGTGGGACTCGATCCCAAGACCCCAGGATTATGACCTGAGCCAAAGGCAGATACTCAACCAGCTGAGCCACCTAGCACCCTACCTTGACCCTTTAGTGAGCAAAATTTCTTAGCTTTTACAATCCTGGCTCTCGATTTTACAGTTAGAGTTTTAACATATTAAATAAGTTGTGAGAGCCACTGTTATTACCTTGCTTTCTTACACTTCGACACAAGCAGATGGACCATATAGTCTAACCTCCTGTGGAACCTCACAAGGCAGCCAATTAACGGCCAGGTTTCTGGGTGCCGAGCCACCTTCTCAGGCAGAGCTCCATGTGTGGACGTCCTCAGAGAGATTTTGGACCTAAGAAAAGAGCCAACCCCATTGTTCACCTTCTGTGTACAGAAGCTCTTGTGCCTCAAAGACAAATGCTTCAGGGACTCTGTGGTTCTCCTCCCGGTTCTCTAATGACCACTGGCGCCGTCTGATCGAGAGAAGCTGTTTTTAATGTAAAGGCCCCAGTTTTGCCATCAGCATGGAAGGTTTTTTCCCAACAGATTTACAATTTCATATACATTTTTGACTCTTTCGGGAAGGACTGAACTAAAGTTCATGGGAATGAATGGCAACTGTCACACAGAACAAGACTATAATAAAAGAAATTACTATCATGACACAAATATCGGAGAAGGGATGGGCACTCGCAGCCCCACCGCTCCCCCCGCCCCCGTGATTCCCTGAGGATGCGAGACAACACCCCAGTTCACTAGCCCGAACGATCACAGTTGCCCCATAGATGCCTCGTTCTTCCCCTTCCCCCGCTGTCCGGGTCCACATGGGAGGGGGCCCACTCTTCCCCTCCCAGTCCCACTGTCACATCCCTGCGGTGTTCCTCATTCATTTTAATTCCACTTACTTGTGTTTTATCTTTCTTCCCGATTCTCAACTCCATTCTCTCCCCATCACTGCCCCTCACCCGAGTGTATTTTATGTATGGCCTCCTAGCCTGCTCTCTATATATCTGTACAAAAATATATGTATGTTCTGGAAACTTCATAGCACTGCCTTTTGCATGTCATAATTTATATAAATGGTATGGCACCACAAATCTCGTCTGTTTCTGGCTCTTTCACTCAGCCTTATGCTTTTAAAATGTATTTGTATAGCTCTGTGAATACCGTGTGTGTACTGGTCCATTCTGCGTACACCGACGCTTTATTTATTCCGTCCCCTAAAGATGAATACCTGAATTTCCCCGACTCTGCTACCACACCATTTCGTGAGAGCTGATGCCCGTCGAGGGTTCAAGGGTTCCTCGTGTGTGCACGTGTGCACAAGAGAATTACTGAATCCTAGGGTATATACATACTTAATTTCAGCAAGTACTGCTTACCTGATCAGTTTCTGGGTGTACATTTCAGGCTTTATTGGTTGAATTCTCTAATTCTGTCAATAATCTATCCTCGGTAGCTCTGTATAATTTGAGGCCATTTGGCTAGTTAAATGTGTCTGTGACCTTTCCAGGGTCTTGTATCCTTATTCCTCATAATGTTTTCCATCCCACAACTTTACCTCTGCTCTTCAAACCACTGCAGTGTCCCTGCTGTAATTAATATTGTCCTGGTGTTTTGTGCAGGTGTTGGTACCCTTTTATTTAAAAGTATCTCAGCTCTCCTAATAGTGAATCTCATAAAAATTTGATTTGAGAATCTCTGCCTTTTTCTTCATTTATGGTAACGAGGTTTATTACCTACATTTTCAGTTTACTGTGTTTTGTCTACTTGTTCGCCCGCCCACTCGCCCCCCATCTACTCTACACTGATTGAACTGAACCATTACTCAGTTGATCCGGAGGTCATGCATTTACATTCCCATTCCCCTGGCAGCCATGCCTACCTTACCAAGACTCATACTTATGTTTCTTTTCTCTGTCATCCACAAAAACAAATCCATACCTCCATTCTGAATGAGGCAAAAAACCAAGAACACTCTGACCTCCTTCCCCACCTTACTGCCTGCTGTGGTAGAAGCATTTACAGTTTGAATTGCAGAATCTTATCAGCATACTTATTTTAATTGCATTTACCAAGTTCTTCTCTTCACCTACTCTTATTTGCCATATCTTATTACCTCTTGGATTCATTTCCCCTTTTACTGGAGGGCGATTTTGACTAAGAAAGACTGCATTGGTAGGTCCCTCCAAGACTCACATGTTTACAGATCTCTTCACTGGTCGCCATATTTAAGCCACTGCTCTCGAGATACTGTCTTTTATTGGCGACGTTGCTACTGAGAAGTTAGACAAGAGTTATATCCTTATTACTGAACTTCTCTTTCTTCTCCTTTAGTGTTCCTTAACTATAAGGCAGCACCCCTAGCCTTTTGGGAGCCGGTCTGCTGAAAGCCTGTGTCCCTCTTCTCAGAATGATGTTTTATATGAATAACATAAAACATACAAAATTACAAAAGAAACCAAATATATTGAAATAAAGTTATCAAACATTTAAAACAGCAAATTAGTGATACCATAGAAATATAAGTGCTATAAATAACAAGACCTAGCTAGCATCAGATCTAGTAAATACCTTAAGTTCAACTTCATCATGACCATGAATGGTACTTCAAAAACTCTGTAACTACTATGTAATAGGAATACATCTACAATTCTCTATCAGCAACAGTGACACAGATACTGTTAATCTTGCTGTGATTTTCCCTACAGTCCTAATTGAAGAAAATGCTAAATTTCATTTAGAGGCTAGTGAAAATTTTGACCATGGAAGGTGTTTCACATCCTATTCTCCAGCCTCCAGACTCCTGTAGATGAACACCTGAGATTTGGGATCTTAGCTTATGAGCCACAACTATAGGTATAGGTGTAGGGTTTTTTCCTATCTACTCTGTTTAGTGTTTTAGGAGCCTCTTCATTCTGAAGGCCAGTATTTAGTCTAGAAAATTCTGAGTCATTATTTCTTCATAGAGTTCCTTCCCCCGAGCTAATCTCTTCTTATGAAGCTATTAACTTTAGTTCTTAACTTTTCCTTCATTCTTTTAACCTCTTTAGCCTTTCCTGTTGCCTTTGGGGAGGGTTTACTGACCCAATATTTCAACCCCATAAAATGCTCTTCTGCTCTATCTGATCTGTCCTTCAAGCCCTCCTTGGAAATCCTTATTTCAACAATTATAGTTTTTTAATTCTCAGCATCTCCAACCACTTCTTCTTCATCATCGTTTGTCATCACCCCATGTGTCCAGTATCACGGAGGAATCATCAGCTAATCTTGCTGCTATTTCATGTCAGCCCAGTAATGAAGATGTCATTATGCTGCGTCCTCTGTGCCTGCTGCCCTCAGTCCTGTCCCTCCTGACACAGGAGTCTTTCCTTTGTCGCGTTGGCCTACCTCAGAGGCCTTGCCATTTTTCCATACAAGCTCCGTCCATCCGTTGAGATTACAAAATGCATTCTCCTGTCTTGTCTGCCTGAGGGGAGAAGCTAACACTCTCAGGGCCTAGGCTGTGCTCCTCAAGGACAGTTAAGGGTGAGGAGGAAACTCTCATCTCAGGACCTGGAACCACTAGTTCGTATCTGCCTCAACCCCTTCCTGTCCCCACCAGGTGTCTGTCACATTCACAGGTACAACTTCACAATGCCCACCTCCCAACCAGACAGGGACACCCAGCTTCTGTTGTGATTGATTCTTAAACCAGTGGTGTATCTTTACTCACTAAAGCTACTCTCCTCTTACCTGCTCCCGGCTGCCACCCCAGAAGGTCCATCTCAAAAGAATCATATCATATAGCCTTTCGCTGTTTTCCTTGACATCTGGATGATACTTCGCATTCATAACTATGCCCTCCTTGTAGTCCTGACCTCAAGATGCGCCATATTCTGTTCGCAGCCTTTCTGACACCCCCTTTCCTCCCCTCCTGCTCCATCCCCAAGCTCCTTTTCTTTTCCTCCCCCTCGTGTCTTGGAGAGGCCCCTGTAGCCTGTAGGGCTAGTGATCAGAGCCATGATGATCCCTCCCAGATCCATAAATCCAGCCTTGACTTGGGACCAACATCTGCAAAGACTTGTTTGACTCTGCAGTCTGAGAGATGGGAGAACAGGTGACAGGTGGACAGCACAGAGGGACTCTTGACTCTGGATGAAGGAGACTGGATCCACTTGTTATATAGCAAAGACTTGAAGACAGATAATGAAGACCAAGAGAGAGGTGAATCAGCCTGGGTCAGGTTCCTGGCCTCGTGGTGTGTGGGTGTCTGTGTGTCTGTCTGCATGTGTTTGTGTGTGTGTGTGTGTGTGTGTGTGTGAGAGAGAGAGAGAGAGAGGACATAGGATATGTTAAAATCAACAGAAAGAAGATGCTTATTTTGCTCCAAAGATGAACGGTAGTCACCAGCAGGATATAGAATAAGAACAATAACATACAGATATTTGTAGAAGAAATATTTAGACAGAGTTCCCAGCTGATGGATTTGGAATTTGGGTTTGTGGGGAAATCTGCTAAGGGACTGCTTATACCTCAACATTTGGATCAGACTAGGATGTGGCGGTTTAGCACTGTCTCCTCTCTCTGACCGCACTTTTGTGAGAGACTTGGAGCCGTGAAACTCACCGCAGAGAGCCACCCTCTGAAGCAGCCCCATCTCACTAGATGTGGGGGCGACTGGCCACCCAGCATGCAAGGCTACGCCCCATAACTGCTTTGATTGTGGAGTTGCAGTTAAGCTGCTGCACAAAGAAATAATATCATTTCAGTAATGGCCTTAAAGAAATGTCTCATCTCTGTTGACCTCGAGATCAGGTTGGGCATATGTATTCCTGGCTCTGAATAACCATCCCTGTGGCTCCAGGGACAGGATGCTGCCAAGTGGTGGCAGACTTACCTCAGATATGAATATTCTGTTGGTGTCTTCCATTTTAATTAAGTACAGCAATGCCTAGAAACATATTATGCGTCGGAGAAGAGTCTCAGTGGTGCAAGCCCCAAAAATCAAGATGGCAGCTATAGCGAGAGTACAGGCTTAATAGCCCGGTAGCCTGGGAGGGAATTATGGCCAATGGCCACTTCCTGGCTGGTGGAACACTGGGCACATCCACTCTCTTGGTCTGTTTCTTCATCTGTAAAGGGAAGATAGTAAAAATAATTATCTCAGAGTTAGAACATACAAAGTTTGGAACAATCCCTGGTGAAGCTAGTATTCAATTAACACTAGCTTCTGAAATAGCTAGAAATTTATTATGCTCACCCTGCCCGCATGGCCTGCAGAATGAAGTCAGACCTCCTACCATCCTCCCCATCACAGAGCAATTCACGCTGAGAGGCACCAGAGTGTTCTGTGCTCTCGGAAACCCCGTGCTCCCTGCGCCTCTGTTTTGAAGTCTACTTCTAGTTTCAATAGTTTGCACTTACAGATGCTGCATGTCCTTTTGCTCTGAGGACATAAGAAAATCCATGCAGTGATAATGAACTTTGAAAAAAATCTATTCTATTGAGTGAAGTTATGAATGAGCACTCATGACCATTATCTGAGAAAGCGATTCTCCAAACCCCCGCTCTCTGCGTACAGAAAAGCTTTTTCACATATGCCCTCGATATCCAGCTGGCATAGGCATCCCCGATCAGTACTTGTCAATCAGCTGCACTGAATAATGTGATCCAACATCCTTTAACTGCCCCCACTACCGAAAAATCTTCGCCATTCTGAGGTTCTCGTCTTAACCGGATAATGGGGTTTTATTTTACACATCTGTACCGATGCTGCAGGAGTGTTTTTTATGGGTTCAAGTTGACAGCCGAGACCTAAGAGACCACGGTAACATATAGAACGGAAGACAGCGGGTGTAGCATCTACAGCTGGGGAGGCCAGCCCACCCAAGCACATCGCTTGCTGCATTTGCCCGCTCACCTGCCCCGGCCAGGAATGGTCTGGGTGGGTCACCTGGACACAGACAAGTCACGGTTCTCTTCCCACCAGTCTTTTCTACCATCGAGGTTCAGGGCCTTCAAGACAACTTATAGTTCCCCAAATCCGGATAGGGTCCCACACGGCAGACGAGAGAGAGAAAACAGCCATCCTAAGCCCATACCTTCCAGGAAAATAGTCTCAGGCAGGCCTGGACCAGCCCATGCTCGATGTCCACCCTTCACTCCCTGTATTAGCCTGCTCAGGCTGCCATAACAAAATACCACCGACAGAAATTGACTTCTCACGGTCCTGGAAGCCAGAAGTCCATGATCAAGATGCCGAGACTGGTGTCTCCTGAGGCTACACCCCTAGCCTTGTAGACCACTGCTTCCTGCTTTGACCCCACACAGCCATTTCTCTGTGCACACATCCCTCCTGTCTCTCCCTCTTCTTATGCAGAACACCGGGCCTGTTACAGTGGAGTCCTGATGACCTCATTTAAGCTCAGTTACCTCTTTTAAGGCCTTATATACAGTCACTCTGGGGATTAGTCTTCAACAGAGGTATTTGGGGGCAACACAATGCCTTCCCTAACACTCAGGATACTCCTGGGACACATAATGACAGCTACCATTAGCTGAGCATTACTGCAAAGGGCTGTATTATCACCTCTTATTAATACGACCCTGCGAGGTGCATATTGTTGTGCTAATTTCACACACAAGGAGACGGAGGCCAGAGAGAGGCTGGGAAGATCACACAGGCAGGGAGCAGCAAAGCCAATATACAAAAGTAGATCTTTGGGGCTCACGTGTTCCTCCCCCCCTCATCCCAGTGTGCCTCTCGTGGGTCACACTGCGCCTGGCACCCTCATGTACTGTTAGTAGGTACTATTAGTAGTAGGTCTCCTCTGTCCTTTTAGCCCCGCCTTTCCCAGCACCTGGCAGGCGTGAACTGGCCAGTGGCTTTGCGTTTCTGAGCACCCACAGGAGCTCCCCGCTGTGTTCTCCCTCCCTCCCACCTACCTCCCCCACCTGCAGGCAGCTCCCTCTTGCCTTTTTATCCCTTAGCCCTATTCCCAGAGATATGCTCTTGGATACTCTTTCCATCAGCCTTTCAGTGGGGTTTATTCTGTGACCATCCCCACACCGCTCCCACTCCTGACCCTACTTAACCCCGCCTGACTTCTTGCTCTCAGAGTGAACTTTACCTTCTAACACAGGAGGGGCTTGACCTGCTTATTGAGTCTGTTATTAAATTCTCCCCTCCCTTCTGCAAGAATATAAGCTTGACACAGGTGAAGACTCTAAAGACCTTCTGAACGTCTAGATAAGGTCTGGCTCGTAACAGACATGAAATAAACAATCACTGAATGGATGCATTAGATTTCACCTGTGTGAGCTTTGGTGCGATTCCTTTCCATGGTGACTGAATGGCCAGTGTCTCTGGGCAGAGGGCTCTGGAATCCCACTGAGCTCCTTCGAAAACGACTAAGCTCTGAGTTTGAGGACACTGTATGTTTTAGGACTCCTCTTGATCATTATTTTCACGTATTTTATTTCATTTAATACCTGATTCTTTTGCCCCAATCTTGTGCGCATTCGGTGGTTGTATTACTCATTATGGGTAGATACAGTCTTTTCATAATTAATCTTTAATTGCAATACTTGAAGAGCATTTCCCATGAAAAATGATTTACGAATGAAACCCACATCTCACCTTGGATAATTACCACGGGTCTGACTAATGTGTGTGAAGCCCTGCATGGCAGGGGGCTCTCTCCAATGACAGTGTGTTGATTTTTTAATTAACAGAGGTGAAGTAGCATTTTTGCTTGCAGACCTACAATTTAAACTTGTGACATTTGTCACCAAGAAAGATTTCTATAGAGCTCATAAGTTGAACTCAAGTAATTATTGCCAGTTCTAGTGCATTAACACCTTTTGCATAACATATAATGACCACTTTCAGGACAAAAGATTTTTCTTCATATCGACTAAATCAGTAAAAGTACTTTCAGTTCACTGACCCATTTAATAAATCAGGGGCCATCTAAGGAAGAAAAGAGCATAATTTATTTAGTTTTCTTTTATAGAGAGAGCAATGAAATGCCATTTACCTGCTTTACAAATTAAGAAAAGCGAGTACAAAACTTTAATGAATGCAACAACTAAAAATTAGACCACAGTCATATTTTATGGTCAATTAACAGAGGTGGGGGGAAGGTCAGGCAACAGTGCAGAGAAGCAGATTTAGGAGAAATTGAGAGTAATTCACTAGAATAGAGAGACAGAGACACGTAAGCACAGAAGGGGACGTTGTACATCTTGAACCAGACTCATTTAGAGCTGGAAGGAACCAGAGGCAAAATCTAGTTCAGACCCCCTTTCTATGGTAGGAAAACCTGATGCTGAGGGATGTGAGGGTCCTTGAGGAAAGACACACACCCAACCCCAAACAGCCAACGGAGCCGACAGGGAGAGATACACAGACCCAGAGGCAGGCAGGAAGACCAAGACCAGAAAGAATCAAAGACAGGCAGAAAAATGTACCCCCTCTAACTCCTCATGGAATGAGGCCTATATACATAAATAATGAAGTGCACAATATATCTGTTTGGCTTAACGATATGATAAAAATATCAACTAACCTCGATTGATTTGCTCTGCCAATTGGACCTTTTAAAATATTCAGGGTTTTTTTTTTTTGTCTTATTAATGTTTGCTCAGTCTTTTAAAAATCTCTACTTCAAACTCTCAAATGTTAGTGAGACCCATTAAGTATAAGTTATTTTTTTTAATTTTTTATTTTTTATAAACATATAATATATTTTTATCCCGAGGGGTACAGGTCTGTGAATTGCCAGGTTTACACACTTCACAGCACTCACCATAGCACATACTCTCCCCAATGTCCATAACCCCACGTATAAGTTATTTTTAAATTAAAATACGTTCCAGGAAGGCCTGGTTCAGTCGGTTAGCCGGCTGCATTCAGCTCAGGTCATGGTCTCTAGGATCCAGCCTTGCCTCTCTCCCTGCTCAGTGGGAAGCCTGAGGGGTGTTTTTTAATGGGTTCAGGTTGATAACCCTCTCCCTCTGCCCCTCCCACTGCTAGTACACAGAAACACTCTCTCTTTTAAGGAAATACAATCCTTAAAAAATAAGATAAAATATATTCCAGATAGATTAACGATGACAGTGTTAAGAGAAGTGAAATCATAAAAGTGCTAGAAGAAAATACAGTTGAATAATGATATTATTTTGGATTAGGTTTATTATATTATCTTTAGATTGGGCTTTATAAGCTTAATGCCAAAGACACAAATCATACAAATAAGAAGGAGGGATGTGACTGCCTAAACATTCATAGAGAAAAACAAACACCATGTGTAAGTTAAAGACCCAGGCTGGAAGGATATGGCTACCAACTGTGTAACAAAGAGGGAAAGCCCAAAATACTGTTATCAATCAATAAGAAATATATCTTCTTTTATTCTCCCAAAAAAGCAAAGCATATGAAGAAAGAGAAACTAAGAATGGGGAAAACATAAAAATTATTCAACTCACAGTGCTTGAAGCCATGCAAATTAAAACAATAAACTCTCTTTTTCTCTCTAGCCTATAAATTCAAAGGCATTCTCCCTGGTATTCGAATTGGTGTGAAGGTGGGAATCCATATCCTGCCTGTGAAATACAAATGGACAAACTCTTAGAGGAAAATGTATTTCAAATGCTTTTAAAATGTATGTGCCTTTGTGTCCAGCAACTGCACTTCTAAGAATTAATTCTAAGGAAATACTGAACAGGTGGTAAAGGTTTTCTACAAGGATATTTATTAGAGTGTCACGTAAAATGAAAATCAGACTAAGCTTAAAAGCCCAGTGGTAATGGGATGGCAAAGAAGTTACAGAGCATTCATGGAACGGGATGCTTTGCAGATATTAACCAGGATGTTCTAGTTGTACATTTATTGCTTGGAAAGCGTTTTATGATACATTGAATGCAAAAAGCAAATTTCAGAACAACGTGTATATCATCATCCCATTTCCTCCTTTTTTTTTTTTCCTACACGAATGCAGTACATAAACATAGCAAAAGCAGGGAACCTGGGTGGCTCAGTTGGTTTAGCATCTGCCTTCGGATCAGGTCATGATCCTGGGGTCCTGGGGTGGGCCCCAGGTGGTCGGGCTTCCTGCTCAGCGGGGAGTCTGCTTCTCCCTCTCCCTCAGCCTACGTGCCCCCTGCTTGTACTCTCCCTCTCTATCAAATAAGTAAATACAATCTTTTTTTTTAATTGTATTTATTTATTTGACAGAGAGAGAGAGAGAGAGATCACATCACAAGTAGACAGAGAGGCAGGCAGAGAGAGGGGGAAGCAGGCTCACTGCTGAGCAGAGAGCCCAATGTGGGGCTCGATCCCAGGACCCTGAGATCATGACCTGAGCCAAAAGCAGAGCCACCCAGGTGCCCCACAATCTTTTTTTAAAAAGTAGAAAAAGCTGGGGTGCCTGGGTGGCTCAGTAGGTTAAAGCCTCCACCTTCAGCTCAGGTCATGATCCCAGCATCCTGGGATCGAGCCCCGCATCGGGCTCTCTGCTCAGCAGGGAGCCTGCTTCCTCCTCTCTCTCTGCCTGCTTCTCCGTGATCTCTGTCTGTCAAATAAATAAATAAAATCTAAAAAAAAAAAAAAAAAAGGTAGTAAAAGCTGTTTGCCGAAAGTAAAAGTAGTTATATCTGCGCAGCCTTAGAGATTCTCTTTTTCATTTTGCTTATCAGTGTGTTTATGGTTTTCCCAGTGAAAAATGGTTACATTTGCAATAGGGAAAAGGAGTGAGCAGGACATACCCAAAAACAATGACTTAAAAACTTCAGCGTATTTTCATAGGCTGTAATTGTCTTAATGACCTAGTAACAAAAATGTAAAGGCCTAGGGGTTTATTGAATGAGAGGCCCTTCGGAGACCCCTTATTCCAAGAGCAAAAGCCGAACGCTAAAATGATGGATGCCAAATTGAAATTTTAACACACAAAGAGTGACTAATGGTTTGAAATTCTTCCAAATCGTAGCAAAGGCCCGGATTCTCCTCCGCACAGAGGTGTATGAAGCAGAGCTGACGAGCAGATTGCAGAATGGGAAATCCTTCCAAGTGGTTGCTTTTAACAGCTTCTTCTGCCAGCTGCTATCCCGTAGCTTTGATCAAAAAAGGGCACTGGACTCCCTTCAATTAATCCTCTGTCCAGTTATTTTATTTGATCATAAATAATCATCCCTGGAGAAGCCTCATTCAAACCTATGTACTCCTCCACTAGAGAACACAAGGCTTGGGTTTATAAAGGTAACAGAGCGAGTCACTGGCCATTTCATGGCCAAGGACTTACACACATAAGCAAATCGGTCTGTCTCTGCAACGAAAGCCTTGGATCCACCAGCCCTGTCCCATGAGTCTGCTCGATTGTGTGCTTTTTCTCAGTGGTCCCGAATAAGTGATCAGAATCCATCCCCAGCTACTGGTCACACCCAAACACTGACAATCCTATTCACCACTCCAGTTGGAAAGACATCCAGACCTCTGTCTCAGAAACACGTACCTCGACAGGGGCCCTGACCCTGAAGTCCTTCGGTATTAAATGGTCAACACAGGATAGAGCTTAACACCATACACTCGAACATAAGAATTTGCACAACTTTGCCATTTTGGAGCTACGACTCCTTGAGTCAACCACCGAGCTTCCCTAAGCCTCAGCCTCCTCATCGGAACAATGGGGGTGATCACAGTAATACCTGCCCTGCCAGGCTGTTGAGAAAATCGGGTGAAGAGCATTTAAGGAGGTGCTTAGGGGAGTACCTACCACATAGCCCTCAGTAAAAAATAACTTTTATTAACAGTTTTTTTTTTTTTTTTGCTAAATCCCCAGCAGATATTTCTTTTAATAATTTTAATGACTACACGTTTTGTTTACTTTCTGGAAAAGTTTGTTACCCTGACAGGCAGACGTGTATATAAACTTGAGTTCCTCCTTCTCTACCAGCTGCTGAAAAAAAAACTGTAGCCAAGGTTATTACAGACATAATTAAATTCACTCGTGATATAATGCTCCAGTGAATCTTTCTGTGAAATTTGTTAGGAATATTTTAATATTTTCATGCTCATGAACCTGTGTCTAACTCTGTAACTTAGAAAATCAGAGAGAACTTGCTTTTTGTGTTGTATGTCTTGCAGTGGCATTTAGACAAAAAGCAGTAAAATCTAGCCTGAGCTGGTAGTCCATGTGGTGTGGCTAACTTCTGGGTAAAATTTATCAATTCCAACTTCTGACCACCCCGGACAAGATGCCCGGGAACGTTTCATGGGAACTTGAAAGCGACATATTTCCTAAGACAAGACCCACGTGTACAGTCAATTTCAAATGGATTTGTGCCTTCCAACTAATTGACTTGTTAATTATGCTAATATATTCATGTTTCTCTGCCTTTTTATATTTCTTTCAATAGATAATGCTATAGAAGTGAATGTCCTGGGATTAAAGAACAAAAAAGCAAACAAAACAAAACAAGCAAACAAACAAACAAAAAAACCCTATAGATTTCTCTAAACTTATTTAGGAAACCAGACTAGATTTCCAAAACAGCATGTATAATCTTTGTGTCTCTCCAAACATTTTATTTCGGTAGCAAATGTATGGCTTCTCCAAAGACAGCCTCTTTTAATGAGACATTATGGCCAAAGTGGGGAGAGCTTTGAGCCTTTCAATTAGGCAGGGCCCTCTGGAAAGTGAGGGTGCGGGCCACGCTTCGCAGCGCCCTGGCCTGCCACTGCGGTCCGGGCGCAATGAAGGGGCCGCGGAAGCACAACAGAGCTTACCGGGTCTGAGCCCCGTGCCTTCTGTCGTTCGCAGGTGGCGCCGGGGGCCAGCAGGGCTTCCTCGGCTGCATCCGCTCCCTGAGGATGAACGGGGTGACGCTGGACCTGGAGGAAAGAGCGAAGGTCACGGCCGGGTTCAAATCCGGCTGCTCGGGCCACTGCACCAGCTACGGGGCCAACTGTGAGAACGGAGGCAGGTGTCTAGAGAAATACCACGGCTACTCCTGCGACTGCTCGCACACGGCCTACGATGGCACATTTTGCAACAAGGGTAAGGCAGAGCCCGTTTCTGCGGCGTTCTCACACCTCTCTTTAAACTCAAATGGTCTGTGCCGTGATTTCTCAGCTGTCCCCAGTGTGCTGTGTTCTGAGAGTAAGGTGTTCAGAATTCTCCTCTCACCTTAGGTAAGAAGTCGAAATCCTACCCCGATCTCTGCCATTTACTGAGATGAGAGAAGCTCTGGGGGGGGGGGGGGGGGGGGGGGGCCCGGCGGCTGCGGGGGTGGGGGGGGGGGGGGGAGGTGGGGGCGGGGGGGGGGGGGGGGGGGGGGGATGCAGTTTCACCCAAATCCTAGAGGGCTGCGCACCGACTAGAACATCCTACGGCAAATAGCCACATTGCACCTTGATGGTGAGTGACAGCATTAAGTGGCCTCTGAAAGGGGACTCAGGCCTGACCCTCCCCCTCAGGGAGGTCGGGGTGAGGGGCTTGGGGTGCTCGCAGACGGAGGGATGGCTCGGTGAATCGGTCAGGGCAGCCCAGCCGTCCGGACGCCCACGCCGGCCCTGGCTGCTGCCGAGAGGCTGGGTTGGAGCCGGACTCCCAGGGAAAGAGCTCCGGCCAGCGACTGTCGCTACCAGGATTGTTATCCTTGCCAGGATGCCTCTCTGAGCGGGCCCCAGCCTTCGCCCCGCGGCAGGTGGAGGGAGATACCACATCTAATCAGCCGGCTTAGGGCACCTGTTATTAGCACATCATTTCAGGCTCCAATGAGTCCTCTAATCCCTAATAAATTCTGCAGAGCCAATCAGCCGACCGCGGGAGCCCAATGCATATGCATGTTGTCATTCAACCTGTGATCCCGCGTGCGGGGAAGAAATGCGCTCGCGCCGCTGGTCTGCGGCCTCATTCCCCGCACGTCGGCAGGAGGGTCGGAGCGCGGCAGAGCGGCCCTTTCCTAAGCTACCACGGAAGCGCGCGTAAATCACTCTTCTCTTTCTCAATGAATGTGTAGTGTTTGGGTAAAGTTTCCTGTAAATGCCTGGTGTATCTCTTAATAAGAAGCTTTACATAAGTAGCCTTTTCACACTCTCGTGAATACACGGAGGGGGTTTGTGCTGGTCTTATCCACACAGGAGGCCGGCGGGAGGAGGAGTTGTTCCGGGGCACTCTCTGCACGCTCAGGCTACTGTCTGGCAGGGCTGCAGCACGAGCATGCCGATGAGGTCGGGCGGGGTTTGCAGACTGAGCGCGGGACCCCAGCAAGAGGAAAGGAACAGCATTGCTGAAGGACCCCGTACCTCCTTCGCAGCGCTGTTACAGCGCATGTTTCTGCTCGGAACAACACGGTTCCAGGGCTTTCCTGTGACATACAATGGGACGGGTTTGCAGAACACGTCAATTTTGCACTTGCAGTGAAATGACAATCTCGCAATTACCATTCATTGTGCGCGATGCTAATTTAATGCGGTGGTGCCATTGCCAAAGGGATGTGTGAATGCAATCAGTCAGTCCTAATGCCCCAGAGAGTCCATACAGAAGGTCCAATCTAAGGAAAATCATGGTCCCCTTATTTTTGGAGAGTTGGTTTAAACAAAATAGCTCATACAAACCTTCTGGGGGTTAGTGGCAATATTCACAGATGGAAAGGCAGGGGTATATACCCTTCAGCTTAGCCAGCTTTAGAGAGAAAGTTAAATGAAGCTTGTGTGTTTCCCTTGACATTACTTCAAAGAGCTTACACAAAAGTCTCCTAAATATTCTCCAAATATCTGTTTACCGGGATGAGTTTACATTTGGCCCAATCTGTGGGCTTTAACAAAAATAAAATTAAAAGCTGCAAAATGTATTGGGAAAGTATTCATGTGCATCCCTCTGAGTCCACACAAGTATCCTCTTGACGTGGTGTGAATGATGGTGGTTCTGGTTGAAAAGAATCCTGAGGCTATCCAGGGGTATTCTGCAAGCTCCTTCCTGGATCAGGGATCTGCCCAATGAGGCCTCCAGCCAGATGCCCCCGCTGTTCTGGGTCTCACCTGCCAGGGAGAGGCCCTCCTATGGTCTCCTGTGACCACACCCTCACACCAGGGCTGCAGCCCCAAAACCCAGCCTCTACAAAGAGCGGCCACAGACACCTGCCAAAGAACCGAGTTCGTGGAAATCCTTCATGGGCCGTCCTTTGATAGTACGGGTGGGCTTGTGGATGTGGAAAGTGTTCGCGACATTTTGGTAAGTGAATGAACCGGGTGTCCCTACACCAAGGACACGCTGATTACCTGCTTGCACAAAATCAGACACACACACACACGAGGAGAGCAAACTAAGAAAACACACCAAAATATTGACTGCCGTTATTTTTAGGGGAGGTGAAAACGCCAGTTTTTATTTTCGCTTCTCTTTTGCTATATTTTCTACCCATTATACAACACCATTTTACCTCTGGCTTCCTCATTCGTTCCTCGTTTGGGGACGAGTCGTACTAAGAGGCAGAGTTCTTACCCCGGGCATTCAAGAATCTCTGCTTAGAAAATGTCTAGTTAGGAGCCAGAGATCCTACAGCACCTGACCACACTCTCTGGAATGGAGTAGTGTCTCAGGTGAAAATTGCATAAAATTAATTTAGCCTTGAAAAATCCATCTCTCTGCATTGAACAAATTTCAGCATTTCATCCTTCATGCGGGCACTGGAGGACGGATTGCCATGCTGGGGCCAAGTTGTATGAAAATAAAAACCTTGTGACATGTGTGTCCTACTCAGCCAGGTGTGAGGTGCACCCTAGGACAGGCAAGAACCCAAGGGTAGCCCAATGTAGCCCAAGGGGACGAATCAGCCAGGGGTCTCCCCTAGTATTATTAGGTCATGAGGTCATAGATTGTGGCAAAGGGCACACACTATTTAAACTTTCTGCTTCGATCTCTCTCTTTCCCAACCTCCATCTCCTCTCTCCCCTCACTCTGTCCCCACCACCTCCATCTCCCCCTGCCTTCTTCCCCAGCTCTCTCTCTGTCTCCATCGCCCGTGTCCCAGGAGGACGCGCTACATCAACATCTACCTCTGTCTCTGTCCTTCCGCACTTCCCACCTACGTTCCCTATTTCTCTCTCTCTCTCTCTCTCTCTCTCTCTCTCTCATATGTGGTTGCATTTGTAAATCAAATTACCATGTGCTGCTGCTTCGTTAAGCTCAGGAGGGCAGGCTGGACTCAAGCAGGTCCCACCTGATGACTCTCTTTTGCTTCGTAGAAAGATGCATGTTTACTCACGATCCCCTGCCAGAAATCTATGTACACAAGACACATCTTGCTGCCTCCCTCTAGCCTCTCGTCAAGGAGGCTCCCAGAGCCTTTCTTCAAAAGGATCTATAAAGATTTGATCACCAGCTCAGGCATTAACTCTTTCAGGGCTCCCTCCATATTAATAGGCACTCTGGCTGGGGGAGGGCATGTTTTGCAAGGAACACAAGGGCAACCTGGAAACCTCTGACCAGACCATAGAGCCAGTCACACCATCGGTCCAGAGAAGCCCGTGGAGGCCCATCTTCTCACAGGGTCCACCATCCAGCAGTGATTCACTTGAAGGACGCAGCTCCATTCTGTGGCAGAACTCCCTGGCTGAGGCTGCGGAAGCTTCTAGAATCAGAGCAACATCGTGTGGAAGGCTCAGCTATGGGTCTGGTGTGTCATCCCCAGGATTAGTGGGGACCTACACTGGGGACCAAATGGCTAGTTGCCTGGCCACGCCAAAGATAGTTTTGCTCATTAGGCCCATTTCTTCTTAGCTAGTCAAACCCCAGAACCCTGGAAAATGTTATGACTATCAACCTCAGTTTTATTTCTAACCAGAAATTAGCAACTTAATGAGAAGCAAATTCTCTCTGTACCTTCTCTGTGTTTTCAAGCAATAGGCAGGATCACAGACCTATAGTGACTACAACAGTCTGCAGGTTTAATTTTTGAAATGAAATGCTATAGAGGTTAAATAGTGTCTACCTCCCCCAAATTCACGTCCACCCAGAACCTTGAAACATGACCTTGTTTGGAAACACAGTCTCTGCAGATGTAATTAAGGCAGGGCCTGCTGGATTGGGGATGCCCTAAATCCAAGGAGAGTGTCCTTACAGGAAGAGGCTGGGTACACAGAGAGTCACACAGTCCCATGAAGACAGAGGCAGAGATCAAAGGGTCCAGGAGGGACCCTTCCCTAGAAGCCTTCCAAAAATGGAGATCCCTGATAACACTTTAATTTTCAACTTCCTCCCCAAAACTGTAAGAGAATAAGTTTCTGTTGTTTTAAGCCACCCAACTGGTAGGACTTTACAGGGGTGCCCACTGAAAACTAATGTGATTGCAAGTAAATTTTCAGCACTGCGTAATTCCCGCATGTTGACCGTGAAGACAGCTGACATTTACGGGGAACTTACCATGTGTCAGACGGTGCGCTAAGCTCTGTCTCTGTGTTAACATTGTCTGCTACCATGATAACACCATGAGATGGGTACCATTATCTCATCCCCATTTTATAGAGAAGGAAACTGAGACATAGAATGGGTATGATGACCTGGCCGGTGTTCACACACCCATAAAGGAGGAGAACTGGGGTTTGAAGGCAGGAGTTTTGACTACAAGTTCACATTCTTCCCCTCTGTGTGGTACTGTTTCTCGCCAAGGCTCGGTCCTTCATGCAGGCTTATATAAAGCTGAAAGCAGAACCCCTGCTCTTAAAACTTGTTAGTTACTGCAATCAGTGAAAAAAACAGAATTAATCGCAACATTTTTTTAGAATGCAATATCTGAACAAAGACTTCCCCTTTTCTTTTTTGGAGGCGTGGAAACATCTAGGTGTAAGTGATATTTATTGATTGATTCATTTCTTTAACAAACATTCAGCGAATACCCAATGTGCCCAAAAGCCTTGACTGTGTAGTTGAGTCTGAATACATTGAAATTTTCAAAACATTCCAATGGTTTATTGCTACAAAATCAGGGAAATCTACAGTATAGGAAAGGAGCAGATGTGAATTAGCTGTCACCCAGGCTGCTGCAAACACTTCTTCATTATGATCCCTTCACTGCACCAAGTTGAGCAAGAGCTTATCATCATGGTCAAATGATGGCACAAAAATATCCCCTAATTCACTTGTCTGCACTCTTTTTTTCCTATAAACATGCTCGTGTTCATCAGCCAAGTCAGAATGGCAGTTGAAAAAAATACCTATCTTTAAAGAGTCCGAAGCCGTTTTCTGAATTTAGGGAGATCCGTTTGCCTCTTAAACATTGATTTGTTTGTTGCTTGCTCAGATAAAGCCAAATTAAAGGGAACAAGGTCCCAGGACTGCAGAGCGACTGAGTGGTGGACAGACAGCACCAGCATCATCAAAGTCACTCGAGCACACATGCCTCGTGGTGATTCAGGGAAGTCTCCTGCCCCCAGGAGCCTCCCGAGACCGACTAACATTTGACCATCTGTATATCCATGCGGTAGAAGAACCTAGTCATTGCCAACTCAGTACCTACGTAGATAATGGACGATGATGGCCTTGAATGTGGGTTGGAATCCAACTTCCTCACTGGCGGGTTCCTTAACCTTGAACAAATTATTTACCTCCACTTGGCCTCATCTTCAGAACTACTTAATACCCACTTCTTTTTTTAAGATTTATTATTTCTTTGAGAGAGAGAGCGCGCATGTGAGTTGAAGTAGGGGCAGAGGGAGAGGGTAAGAATCTCAAGCAGACTCCCCACTGAGCGCGGAGCCCGACATGGCGCTCGACCTCACTGCCCTGTGACCGTGACCTGAGCCAAAATCTAAAGTCAGATTCTCAAATAACTGAGCCACCCAGGTGCCTCCAGAGTACCCGCTTCTTAATTCCACCGTGAGAATCACACCTTTTGTTGATGTTTTTGTTTTGACTTTAAATCATGTGGTTCTTTAATCCTCCCTACAAGCTGCAAATGTCAGATGTCAAACTGGCATCATTTCAGTTGCCGCTTTGCTATTTCGGGAACAATGGCAGGGCCATCAGATGTCAGTTCTGCTTCACTGTGGTCACAGTAATGGTATTCTGAAGGTGAAATCGTAGTGCCCAACGCCTACACACTGGCGTGCCAAGCAATACTCAGAGATTCTGGAAAGTGGAGTTGGAGGCGAGCCTCTCTGCATCCAAGGGCTCAGGCCTGGTCGTGCAGGTCCTGCTAAGAGCTGACGTGGGTCACCCCGGGGATGGCTGCATCCCTTCCCAGTACAAAGTCCATCCTGAGCTAGGAGAGCTCAGAAAGAGTTAAGGACTCCCCGCTTTGCTGGAGACCTCAGACACAAGTACAACGCAGAAGACCTCTAGAGGAGAGAGCGCTTCTATCATGCCTCCTCCCCGGAGGGTTTCATGGAGGGCAGGAGGAAGTGGCTTTGCCCAGAGCACTGTGAAGAGGGCACAAATCCTGCGTCTCCCAGACTCCAGGCGTGCCTCCGCAAGAAGAGTAAATCCATAGATTGACTTTTTAGAGCAGATTGGAAGCTGGGGGTGGTGGTGGTGGTAATTAATAAAAAATATTATAAACAAATGGGGGAAGAAAAAGAAGAGAGTTCTTAGAGTCATGCACCTGGAATCTGATCCTTGTGTGGAGCGACGCTACACCGTGGGCGACAGTAGCCATTTTTTTTCTCAGGCCTACCCACCGGGTCTTACTCCCAGCCTGCGGGAGAGTTTCCAACCAGCACAGAGAGACAACTTTCGCAGGCTTCTTTCCCATTTCTAGCTTGAACAGGAGGCAGTGTAGGTTTGGATGGATTCCCTAGGGAACAAGAATAGAACTCTTTTTCCTTTTCCTCTTCTGTGTTATTCAAGAAAGGAAACGATCCCTTTTCTCTATTTGTGTTTCTTAAAACTTCGAACCTTAAGATGCAACTTAAAAATATCATAGAAACATATGAAGATAATCTGCTTACATGTTTTAGGGGGGAAAAAAGAAGGAAAAAGTAAGAAAATACTTATGGGCCAGAGCTCAAAATACTTAGGCATCAAAGAAAATGCTTTAGACTTGATTCTAAAAGGCCAAAGCTGCAAAGAGAGCTGACACTTCACTACAGAAACTCGTGCTGGTAAAATAACATTCCCCTTAGCCTGGGGGTCATTGTGGGGTCCCAGGTATAAAGAAAAACCTGGTCCATTAACTTCCCCAAAAGAAAGACTTTAAAAATTCATTAAGTAAAGCAAGCTCTTTCTAAAACATGAAACCTTATCGAGAACACAGTTTGGGGTTTTTTTCTTTCTTTTTTCTTTTAATTCCAGTGTCGTTAACCGACAGTGTTGTATTAGTTTCAGATGTACGATACGGTGATTCAGTTCTGTGAATCACCCGGTGCTCATGTAGGTACGAGCACTCTTAACCTCAGGCCTGTCTACTCATCCTCCACTCCGTCCCCTCTGGCAACCTGTTGTTCTCGACAGTTACGAGTCTGTTTTTTGGGTTGTCTTTTTTTTTTTTTTTTCGTTTGTTTGTTTTGTTTCTTAAATTCCACATATGAGTGAGGACATATGGTATTTGTCTTTCTCTGCAGGAGTTTCTTCGCTTCGCGTAATACTCTCTCGCTCCATCCATGTTGACGCAAATGGCAACATTTCGTTCTTTCTTATGGACGTATAATTGTCCATAGTATGTATGTGTGTTCTTTGTCTTCATTGTCCACTTGTCTACTTGAGCTGCTTCCATCCTTTAGCTATAATAAATAATGCTGCAATAAACACAGGGATGTACATATCCTTTCCAATTAGTATCTTCATATTTGGGGGTAAATACCCAGTAGTACAATTACTGGATCATACAGCAGTTCCCCTCTTCAGTTTTTTGAGGAACCTCCGTACTGCTTTCCCGTGGGCTGCCCCAGTGTGCATTCCCAGCAGTGCAGGAGGGTTCCTCTTTCTCCGCATCCTCGCCAGCACTTGTTTCTTGAGTTGTTGATTTTAGCCATTCTGACAGGTTCAAGGTGATGATAGCTCACTGCAGTTTTGATTTGCATCTCCCTGATGATCTTACACAACGCACAAAAATAAATTTGAAATGGATTAAGGACCTAAAGGTGAGGCCTGAAACCGTAAAAAGCCTAGAAGGGAGCACAGGCAGTCATGTCTCTACATCGGCCGTAACAACTTTTTTGTAGATCTGTCACCTGAGGCAAGGGAAGCAAAAGCAAAAATATATGCTCTTCAGACTTTATCAAAATACAAAGATTCTGCTCAGCAAAGGCGACATCAGCAAAAGTAAACAACCTGCAGAATGGGAGAAGATATTTGCAAATGACATGTCACTGAAGGGTTAGTGTCTGAAATACATAAACATATACAACTCAATGCCAAAAAAACAAATAATCCAATTTTAAAATGGGCAGAAGACACGAACAGACTTTTCTCCAAAGAAGACATACAGACCACACGAGGTGGCCAACAGACACATAAGAACAGTTTTTGGACTTCGGTTTAGGTTTAGGATGAATAGCATTTTTTCAAAATTGTGCCATTTTCTAAAACCCACCAACTTTGGAACCTTTTTGGATACAACTGATTTTTCTGTGTGGCTTTTATTCCCCATTCTTTAGCAATACTCCAAATAATGTGAAGTTTACAGAACTATCACTTCCTACTTATTAGCTCCATGATTTCAGCTGAAACCCTGTACATTTCTTTCATGAATCTAAACGGAACCAGTCTAATGATTTGGTCACAGGGTTTTGCTTTTAAATCACATACGTTTTCGGCTCTCCTACAAGCAGATCCATTCACCAATATCTACATTTTCCCTGAGCACTGCACACTTGCACGGCATAAAGACCTGCCCCTGACAGGTAGTTTTGCCATCCCACAACCTTTTCATGCACTCATCACCTCCAAGAGGCAGCTCTGGCCTTAACAAATGAGCTCATTCTGGGCATCCTTTAGCTGGAGGAAATTTACTTTCTTAAATGATCAAGCCCGGGGGAAGGGATGTTGAACTGACCTGTCAGATGTTTTTAAGTGACCCATCTTATCCATCAACCTGGCTTTGACCGCATTCACCTATCTACCCTTCCATCAATTCTACTTGACTTTAGTCATGGTTGACTTAGGTAAATAGATATTTTACCTTTTTTCCTTCCCTTAAGACCAAACCCTCAGGAAATGGGAATTACTAAATGCCATCTGAGCTCTCTGAGCCATCCTTGGTTGGCATTTTAAATGTATGCTCTCCATGTTCTTGGGAGCTCTGAGCACAGGATGTGGGGAAATGTTTAACTCAGCCTGACAATATCCTCTAGCTGACCCTCCCAAGTGATGAGGTCACTAAGAATGAAGGGGCTTCTGAGCTTCTATAAGGCAAGATTCTCAACCACATTGTATTATTGGCAGTAAAATTTAACTTATCCATGTGCTGTAAGAGTGAAGTAATGTCAAATAGCTTGAGCCTTAATAATAATTTAATGTCTTCCCATGCACTGAGCACAAGTTTAGTGCAATATGGGAACACTTACTAAAAGTCTACTGTGTGGGAAGCTGTGGACTGATGGAGATGAATGAGACCAGGCTTGGAATAAAGTAGAGTTGAGAGATCCCACTACAATACACAAGGAAAGCAAGACAGAAAGTGCTCAGTGAAACCTACATATGGAACTGACCCATCCTGAAGGTTCTAATGGTAAAGCCACTTTTCAAGCCCCATCAACATGGCTAATTGTAGTGGATGACGCCTAATTCTGACTGATATGTAGAAGAAATATTTATTTGCTTTTAATAGAACAAAATTTGATTGGACAAAATATTTTAGGATTCAGATCATTTTGACTCTTTCAATTTATGCCCCACAAGCCAATAACGTTTTGTGAGGTTTTGCCTTCTTTAGTTTTTAATTTAGTTACTAATTAATTTAATAATATACCTTCTAGTGGCTTTTATTTTTGTCATGCTTGAGGTCCATCTAGTAAGAATAGGGAACTTGAAAAATGAGCCAAACTCCTCTCCAAAGAAGATAACACAGATGGCAAGTAAAATATGTGAAAAGGTGTTCCACATCACATGTCATCAGAGAAGTCCACATTGGAACAACAATGAGATACCTCTACCCAATTAGTAGACTGGCCCAAATCCAGAATCCTGACAACACCAAATGCTGGAGAGGGTGTGGAGCAACAGGAACTCTCATTCAGTGCTGGTGGGAATGCAAAATGGTGCAGTCACTTTGGAAGACCATTTGGTTGTTTCTTAGAAACTAAACATACTTTTACCATAAGATCATCCAGTCATGACCCTAGCTATTTACACAAAGCAACTGAAAACTTAATGCTCACACAAAAACCTGCACATGGGTGTTTCCAGCACCTTTATTCATAATTGCCAGAACTTGGAAGCAACCGAGACAACCCTCCAGTAGATAAATGGACAAATAAACTGGTGTATCGAGACAATGAAATATTGTTCAGCATTAAAAAGAAATGAGTTATCAAGCCATGAAAAGACACAGAAGAAACCTAAAGGAATATTCCAAAGTGGGGGAAAAAATCTGAAAAAGCTATATACTGTATGACTCCAACTACATGACATTTTAGAAAAGAGAAAAACTATGGAGACTGTAAAAAGATCAGTGGTTGCCAGGGATTGGGGGCAAGGGAGAAGAATGATGACTAGGCGGAGCACAGCGGATTTTTAGAGCAGCGAATTACATCTTATGACACATACGGTGGCTACACATCATTATACATTTGCCCAAACCCATTGGATGTACAACACCAAGAGTGAACTCCAATGTCGACTGTGGGCCTTGGCTGATACGGATGTGTCAGCGTGGGTTCACTGACTGTAATAAGTCTACACTCTGGTGGGGGATGGTGATAGTGGGGAAGCCTAGACGTGTGTAGGTATGCAGATGGAATATGGGAATTTCTGTACCTTTTCCTCAATGTTGCTGTGAACTTAAAGGGGTCTTTTTTTTTTTTTTTAAGATTTTATTTATTTGACAGAGAGATCACAAATAGAACAGCAGACAGACAGAGGGAGAAGCAGGCTCCCCACTGAGCAAAGAGCCCAAGGTGGGGCTCGATCCCAGGACCCCGAGATCAGGAGATACAAGCAGAGGCTTAACCCCCTGAGCTACCCAGGCATCCCCTAAAAGTGGTCTTTAAAAAAAAAAAAAAAGAAAGAAAGAAAAGAAAAGTCTTTTAAAAAAGGAGAATAGGAAATTTTTTCCATTTTCCAAAATTATGTTCTCATTCTCTCAGCTGTTTCCCTCACCGCACTTCCTGAGAGTTGTCTGTGTGTCTAGTGGTAAACCCCCTATTTGTGTTTCTACTTTAAATATACCCTTTGAAAGAGACTACTGCAAAGACATTTCAGCAAGTTGATGTGTAAATAACATTTTAATCCCTGCTCTTTTGTGAAGGGAGGTGGGGTTCCTAAGAACCCTACTTCAATACTCCCACAATTTATTTTAATATTCTGAAGTTCAGACTTGACTAACGCAAATTTGCTTCCTTTCAACTTGTACAAGTGATTCACCATTTTCCACACCCAGGATCAGTTTTACATCCTGTGTGACTCCCCAAGGAGAAGGTCAAGTGTAGCTTACAGTGGGATCCCCATTCAGGGCCCTTTGTGAATCACTCTCTCTCGGCAACCCTCACGGCACCACAGTATTCTTTCAAATCCTCTGTTCCGTTCCGCCCTAGTCACACAACCAGCACTATTCTAGGCTAATTTTGTTTTTATTTTTTTTAAAGAGGCTCCACATTTTTTTTTTTTTTTTACTTTTTCCCGGTTTAAGAGGGAAAGCAAAATTATTTACTACAGTGGAGCAACAATACCTGGAAATCCAGTTTCAACATTACTAAAAACAAATCGGACAGTCCTACCACTCTCCCGGCATTCGGTTTCTTGTAAATTGCATTAATTCTATAAAATGGATTATTCACAGGACTGCGAGGCTCCAATGAGCCGGCAAGTGTAAAAGTACTTTGGGAAGCATTGATCTATGAAAATGCAAATTACTGTTGAGGTGATCAGTCACACGTCAGAGGTCCTGGAGTTGAGGGTCTCTTTAGCAAGAGGCCTGGCAGGTGAGATGGGTTGCCGTTCAAAAGCCACCGGGAAGCCCTGTGCAGGACCTTGCTGTTAGTGGTGTCACTAGAACTGACACCAGAAAGCTGTACCTTCCACCTGTGGGGAATAGTGCTCGCCTCTGACACGCATTATGTGGAAGCTCAGAGATGACACAGCCCAGCAGACTTCAGACCTCAGAGTTCCGCCCTTGCACGGCCTGCCTTCACCGTGTGGCCCTGGGGGCGGGACCTGTTCAATTCCTGTCTGTTTCATAGACTTGCCAGGAATCATGTAGCCTGAAACATCATTAAAGCAGCGAGCACACTTGAGATTAAGTAAGAATGGATTCTGAAGCCTCCTCTTGGGGTTATTATTGAGGTCTTTGGAGAATATTGGTTCCTTGAATCCTTACAGAATTTCAAAAAATAAGGTGACTGCTGTATTCTAGAAACCCCGTCTAAAATTCTCCCCTTATCTCCAGTGATTAACAGTCTCTCTGCTCCTCTGCCCCCTTATTAAGGATGACAGTTCCCGTTCAGATGATAAACCAGCCATTTCTCTCGTTTAATCAAACGTAACCTAAATATTTGCTCACATTCATTGCTAGCCACTTCCTTTGTTTTCAGAATCAGAGATTAGTGAGGTCGTAAGTAAAATGCTTTCTTAAAACTTTCCCATTGAGGTAATCTAGTTTAAATCCCTTTTAAATGGGTCTGTGTTAGCCTGTTGGCTTTTCTAATTCCTTATAATGGAATCTTATTAATTCAGTTAAAAATATAAGTTAAGCCATGTGAATCAACTCAAAACAGTAGACCAAGTTATAAATTTCAAACACATCGGTAGTCCCCCCTTTTCCCACTAAATAAGGAAAAAAAGTTATCTCCTGTGACTTTGTACAGTGTCCAACTGAATCATAAGCCACATGTAGCTATTACAGCTCTCCATAACGTCTTTAAAAATATCGAGGACTATTCAAAAAGTTTTATTTCTATTGCCATGATGAATTTATCATTATTCAGACTTTCAGCTTTTGCCCTAACATTCAAATGTCATTGGGTTACTTATTTCAACGCTTTCTTCAATTACTCGCAATTTGTTAAGAGTTTGTGAAGCTCTTCTTGTCACAAAATCAAAGTATCTCATGGCCGGAGAGGATATTACATTCTGTTCAACTGACATTTATTGGACAACTCGTTTTATGCCAGGCACTAAACTTAGTATGTTCCCGTATCTCACCTTCTTTAATCATCACAGCAATTTTAAGGCGTAGGTGTTAGCACTCCTATTTTTAAAAATGAAAAAGCTAAGGCTTCCAGAGGTTAAGTTTATGACCTACCGTCACGTGGCTGGTAAATGACAGGCTGGAATTGGAAGTGGAGAGGCTCCACTATGCACCAACTCCCTGTGCACCAACAGAGTCTCCTCTGTAACCCACTCTTGGGATGGGAGCCAGACTGGGCTTCAGAGGACTCAGGACTGTGTGATCAGCTCCCTCCACACTTGGGCATTTCTGTCAACTGGAAAGATTTCCCTCATCCTGCCCCATCATCTCTGCGAAATATAGGAAGTATCTCTATGAAGACACAGTGGATGTCAGACTCAGGGTTCAGATCCCTGTGCCTTTGAGGACTCAGGAACAGGGATACCTGGGTGGCTCGGTGGGTTAAGCCTCTGCCTTAGGCTCCGGTCATGATCTCGGGGTCCTGGGACTGAGTCCCCCCTCGGCTCCCTGCTCAGCGGGGAGTCTGCTTGTCTCTCTCCCTCCCCACTGTTCTTTCTCTCTCTCTCAAATAAATAAAATCTTTAAAGAAGGAAAGAAAGAAAAACTCAGGAACATCCCTGCACCTTCAGAATTCCCAGCTCCAGGGAGACAAGTAAAAGCATCTAACCCGAAGTTTGACGCAGAAGAGGTGTTTAACAGCACATAAATCCCATACCCGACTTTTTCCTTTACTCAGGCCTTAATGATGTGCTCAGGGGAGAAGGACGACTGGGCCACTTTGTAGCTGCCATTCTCCCAGCACCCCAGAGAGCTTAAAGTGATCCCAACTCCAAACAATACCAAGTTTACAAAACAAACTCTTTATCTTTTCTCACACGTTAGCGCCATGATTCAGCTGAGCCTCTAGACACTTCTCTTCTTCCATGAATCTGGAAAGAACCAGTCCAACAAATGGGCTTTTAAACGTCTCCCCTTGGGGTTCCCCTGCAGGCATGTCTGCTCACCAGTGTCCACACTGCCCTTGGCTCTTCCATCGTGCCCACAAGGCACACTTCCCTTAGTCGTTGGATGAATGGCAAGGTCGTGAGTTCATGGAGAGTAGTGAACACATCCTGCCCAGTCTGTCCCTTTCTTTCTATCATACCAACCGGATAGCTGAGCGAAGGCCTAAGGCCCAAAAGTTCTGAATAATTTTTCCTCCTTTCTTTGCCTCATTTCCTGGGGCTTTCTCTGTGTGACTGATCAAGGAAACACACACACACACACACATGTACACATGCCTGCGCACACACGTGTACAGAGCATGGAAAAACATGGACAGAGTCAGACTGGATCTATTTCTAACTACAAGCCTCAGATAACAAGACATTTCTTTGTACTTTTGAGGGCGCCACTCACATACCATATCCATGATTTTGTGTTAAGAGTGGAGAATAAATACCAGGGCACCTGGGTAGCTCAGATGTTAAGTGTCTGCCTTCAGCTCAGGTCATGATCCCAGGGTCCTGGGATCGAGCCCTGCATCAGGCTCCCTACTCAGCAGGGAGTCTGCTTCTCTCTCTTCCTCTGCCCCTTCCCCTGCTTGCGCTCTCTCTCTCTCTCTCTCTCAAATAAAAATCTTTAAAAAAAATTGTGGATAATACCTTGGTCTCCAAATATATGAAGTGAGGAATGGAACAAGGGACACAGAGAATCTGACCTAAGAAATACTTCTGACATGAGAGACCACCCCGGATTGCTTTATAACAAAGAAGGTGATTTTCAGGGTAAATACAGGACATGCCCTGTGAGCTTTCTTATTACTGAAATTCATGCTTTGAATGACTGACCGGTGGCCGCTGAAGGATGGCAGTGACTCTGTCCTCGTCTGGAGACCGCGCCGCAGGAAACACACCTCTGCTCGCTGACGTTCCAAATTCCAACCGAAACATGGGAATTACCAAAGTAAACGTCTGCATCCGTGTTCGTAAGGAGATGTGAAGGGAGACAGGTGCTGCCAGCTGCGGCTGACCCTCACATCGTCGCCCTCGCTCCAGGGCGGAGTCCGGCCGCAGGGCTGAGTTGGGTCTCAGTACGGCCCAGGAGCCTTCGTTCCTCTACACAGCGACGCTCTGATCACAGCAGGAGCTTCCCTTTCTCTGGCCAAGAGTAATGTAAAAATTATAGCACATGTAAAAGAATCCATAAACCAGGACACAACTGGCAAGCCTTCCGGATTGCAGTGTTCATGTCTTAGTCCATGCGGGCAGCTCTAACAAAATATCCCAGACAGGTGGCTTATAAACAACAGAAATGTGTTTCTCGTAGTTCTGGAGGCTGGCAGCCCTGGACGGGGGAGACAGCATTGTCGGGCGAGTTGGCTCTTGTGGGCCACAGACTTTTCATTATGTCCTCACTTGGCAGAAGCGGGGGGTGGGGTGAGGGGGCTTGCGCCGTCACTAATCTTACTGGTAGGGGCTCTACCCTCACGGCCGAGTCACCTCCCAAAGGCCCCACCTTCCAACATTATTCACTTTGGGTGTCAGGATTCCAACATATGAATTTGGGGGTGGGTACAAACATTCACACCCTAGTAGTAGGCATTCCCTTCTATAAAAACCAAGGGTACAAGTAAATACCTTCCCACTGCCCAGTCTGTCTCCTTCAGATCACTGACCTGTTCCCCACCCCAGCACACACGCACGTACACACTTGCTACCAAATTTGCTCACTACCATTGCAATGATCACTTTTAAGTAAACGTTTAAAGCACCTGTGAGTTCGGAAGGAAGACACTGTGGACAAAATAGGAATAATTTAAAGAATGAGAAGACCAGCCACCCTCCACCCAAAAGGATTTTCTTTGAACTGCCTCACTTGTCCACGTTCTTTCCTGTGGCCTGACAGTCGACTAATGAGACCACCCTTTGCATGAGCAGGAGCGGGTCCGGGAGGAGGGTGAGCCCCCGAATGCGGGCTGGTCTCTGACGTTGAGTTCTCGTGGAACCAGGTGTAATTTAGGAGTGAGGAAGGCGTTGGATGCGCTCTAGGGAGCTGGTCATGGAGAATTCTGGGAGGGCAGATTTGAGGAGCTTCAGAAGAGTCTAGAAGGGATGGGCTAGGAAGAGGAAGCAGGCAAAGATGCTCCCCTTTCTTTCATGATCTTGCCCGAGGCCAGCCTCATGCCAGCAAAGACAAGAAACGTATCTTTGCTCCTTCTGGCAGTGTCCCTTGCTACTAGGATTCCGAATTCAGGCTAGTGCTATAATTTAGTTACATTACCAAATAAATAATCTTTAGTTATTGATCCATGTTAGAATATTGTGCTATAGGAAAATGAATTCCAAGTTCCTAAAATCAATTTATATTATTATAATGTACTATGTATCATTAGGAACATATTATTAGCATATGCAGCATAAACATTTTTCCTTGAAACCGCTTGGTCTTCATACCCATCATTTTAAAAGACTACTTGGTATTCCATTCGCTAGGTTTACCAAAATTTATTTAACCTAAGTATCTCACAATAGGGAAATGGCAATTTCTATTTCTGCTCTTGAAACGGTTTCCAATTTTCTATTGTAAATAATACTGCGGTAAATGTTTTTGTAAATGGCATTCCGATATTTTACATTATTTACTTAGGATGGATTGCCACACGTGGAGAGGTAGAGTTAGGGGGTATGAAATGTTTATGGCTTTTCATTTGTGGAGCCAATCTGATTTCCCAAACGCCGTGCCAGGGAACCTGCGAGAAAGCCTGGTGCTTTGAACACAATCAGCACTGTTTGCTTTTTCCCCTTTTCTAGTTGTTGTGAAAATAATAAGCCGAAAAAAAAAAAAGAGAGAGAGATCTGTATCATTTTAATTTGCCCTTCTTTAACTACTGGAGAACAAAGAATTCCATAGCAAGGTCTGGCAAGATGGGTGTGCCTCGGAGAAATGTCCATGTAGGCGTGACTTGGGGCACTGCACACCCAGCACCACGTTTCACATGGTCAGATCACCTTCCAAGTTCAAAAGTTTTGTCTGTGGATGCCCCACGAGGGAATGGGGATTCCAGCTGACACTAACAGAGTTCATAAGAGACAGTATAAAAATGAACTGTTAGAGGCCACTTGGATATTGTCTATCAAAAAGCAACCTCTGTGTATTCTATTTAATTCGGTAATTAAACTCAAGAAATCCAATCTAGAGAAATACTAGTACTACAGGAATATATATTCACAAGAACAGCTCCTGACATTTTTGGCATGATAATGAGATGTAGAGAAAAACACTAAATGTCCATAAATAGAGGAATTATTATAGAATTGTGGTACATAACCATTAAGAGGAGTAAGATGAGTGAGACTGATTTTTGATTCACTTAAAAAAATACTCTTTATATCATTAAGCATAAAAAAGCAGACCATGAAAAAAAAAAGCAAAAAAAAAAAAGCAGACCATGTAGAGTTTGATTGTTTTATATGAAAAACTCAGACATGTTTGTGCATTATAATATATGCCACACACACACACACACACACACACACACACACGCGCAGAGTTGTTTTCAACATCAACAGAATCAGATTGATGCACGGCAAAGTATACAGATAATCCTTCTGGTCTTTTTCCAGGATTTCACAAACTTTAGCGCTGACTACCTCCAGAAATGTGATGGGAGTGCGGACATGTAGGACAGTTTTGACATTTTACTCTATAAAAGTTCACCTTTTCTTTAAAAAAAAAAAAAAGATTTTATTTATTTATCTGAGCGAGAGAGAGTGAGACAGAGCACAAGCAGGGGGAGGCAAAGGGGGAAGCAGACTCCCTGTGAAGCAGGAAGTCCCATTCGGGGCTCGGTCTCAGGACCCTGGGACCATGACCTCAGCCAAAGACAGATGCTTAACAGACTGAGCCATCCAGGTGCCCCCTTTTTTTTTTTTAAACCATAAGCCTGTGTGACGTTTTAAAGCAAAAGTAGAACAAACAGATACGCGCCAACTCGCAGAGGGTTCCCATTTCCCAGCTCCTAGTGAAGGAAGGCTTCACCTTTGCAAGCGACAGTGAAATTGAACATGTTCAATTTCTTTATTATTCAAATTATATTTGAATTCTTAATTTATGCCCTTTGAGCACAGTGAGCTGTTTATTTATTAGGATATTAAAGGTTCCAGTTCTCCATAAACATGACAGGTCGATTGTACCTGTTTGCTTTCGCTTCACCAAAATCTCTGGGGAAAGACTTAAAAAAAAAAAAAAAAAAAGGAACAAAGAGATCAAGAGAGTACAGCAGCTTTTAGAAAGGCCGGAACCAAATGGAGACACTTAGTAGACAGAAGAAAGCTAGAGTCTGAGATGGTCGAGCTTCAGGAAAAGCAGGTTTATAGATCTGATCCCCTGAAAGGCTCGGAAATGGGACGTCCCGGGTATCTCAGAAAAGGTGGACTTGAAAACAGCGGATTGGCTTGAAGTTTATAGAAAGAAGCCAGTCATCTCCCCATCACTGCAGCTGGGCAGCTGCCCCAGTGCCAAGCAGGACAGAGGACTGGAGGTTTGCTCTCCGGAGGGGCTGGACGCTGGGACAGTCCACATGGTCAATGCCCAAGAAGCCATCATGATCTCACGGGAACTGAGCAGAAGTTTCCATTCAGGATCCTAAAACCCTGGCTGCAATTCCTTGACGAGAAAGTGGGAGGAGTCCTCTCTGGGGCAAAGAAGAGGAGAAGGCTGGTGGATACACAGGACACACAGACACCGCTGTGAAGACCAGCCATTCTCACGGCATCACTGGCGTTTGGCTCAAGCCTCTAACATGACAAAGACCAAACAAAGGATCCAGTGCACACGGAGATAATACCGAGAAAACAAACTTTCTGAAAAACCAAACACATGTCATTCATATTCTCCGTTCCAGTTCGCATGCTGCATAACAAACTGCTCGCAAAACTTTGTGGTTTTTAAATAACAACAGTTTATTATCTCAAATGGTTTCCGGGGATCGGGAAGTTGGGCAGGTGCTGGGGCAGTTCTGATTTTGAGGCTGGAAGGGAATTAAGGTCAGGTGGCAGCCAGACCTAGGCGAGCAGGACCTGGCCAGGCTTCTCTCTCTCTCCCCTCAGGTGGACACAAGGCCGTTCCATGTGGTCATGCTACACTTGCTAGCGTGGTTCCCTCTGATGGGGTGGCCTGGGGACAGGTGAATGCTTTCCTTGTTGATCACAGCTGCGATCTAATTGGTACAGTTCCCCGGACAGGAATCGAACTGCCCTTTGTAGCCTATCCTTGGAGGTCATGCGCCATCATTTCTGCCACATCTCATTGGTACAAGCCGGTCCCAAGGCTGCCCAGACTCTAGGGGAGGGAAATGAGAGCTCTTCTTTGGAAACAGACCAGAGAGGTACAAGAAGATAATGTATCCATATAAAAGTACATCTAAAAGCCCTCTTCCTGTGCAATCCAGAGTTTAGAAAACACCAATTTTTCAAATTAAAATCAATAGCAAAAATTTTTAAAAAGAAAGACTTAGAAGGTAAAAAAAAAAAAAAAAAAAAATCCAGTAAATCATGCAGGGAAAAAAAAATAGAGCAAAAAGGCAAAGAGATGGGAAACAAGACAGAAGAGCTAAGAAAGAAGATGAAACCAGTAAATTTAATTATGAATAATAAAAGATCTAGGAAAAGAGAACACATAAAAAGAAATGAGGAAAATCATCAGAAATATGAGTCCTGGTAACCTCACTCCTTCCCTGCACTGAAGGGCGTAAATTTACAGATTGAAAGGGTTGAACATAAAGAAGGGGGAAAATCACGTGAATTCATAGCATTATAAAATACCAGATTATAAGGCATAAAATAGGAAATTCTCAAAGTTTCCAGGAGGATCCAAAAGAGAATTCCAGGGCCACAGCTATGCAACCAGCCCAGAAAACAGGCAGCTCAGGTTGAGGAAGGAAGATGGGGAGTCCGGGGTGATGTGTCTCGGAAAATTTGGAACAGTTTACCTGTGTTTGCAGAGTTACACCTCCAGCTGAGAAATAGGGGATTCGCTGGGGGTAAGTATGTAGGACACAAGGCAAATGAAGACACCAAAGATTGCATCGGGATAGAGACACAAGTGTTATGGTCAAGAATAACAATACAAGCTCATTACTTAAGAAATAGGGAGTTAGGGGCGCCTGGGTGGCTCAGTGGGTTAAGCCTCTGCCTTCGGCTCAGGTCATGATCCCGGGGTCCTGGAATTGAGCCCTGCATTGGGCTCTCTGCTCAGCGAGGAGTCTCCTCCCCCCGACCCCGCCTGCCTGTCTGTCAAATAGATAAATAAAATCTTAAAAAAAAAAAAAAAAAAAAAAAGAAAGAAAGAAAGAAAGAAAAGAAGAGAAGAGAAGAGAAAAGAAAAAAGAAAAGAAAAGAAAAGAAATAGGGAGTTAAACGTCATGGGGAAAATCTTGTTCTCTTCAGTGGGAAAATGGGAATTTGGGAGTTGGCGCGAGGGAGCGGGATGTGAGGACCTCTGTTAATGTGTTTTAAGCCTTGTAGAAACACTTGAGTTCTTAGATCTGGATGTCATATCATACTTTAAAATGATAACTTAAACACCACCTTCAAATGATGGCTGAAAATGCAAACCAAAAAAAGTAGAATAAAGCTATTTTCATTCCCTTCCCTCAAAGCCACTGATATGAAATAGAACAAAATAAAAGACCAAAACCACCCCATCTGTCTTCAGCGAGACATGGAAAGAGCCATCAGCACAAACCACAGTTAGGCAACATGAATGCCAAGAGCACTGAGCTCTGGATCAGATGAGAGAAGGCAGAGGAATCAGGTTTTCTGAAGTTGGTTGACTCAGAGTTCAGCAGAGCCTTTAGTTCCACCTCAGTGTCTGGCCCCTCTTCTTTTTTGGGAGGTAGGACTCTTAAAAACGTAAAAACCTTTAAAAAAAAGTTATTTAATTATTTATTTGAGAGAGAAAGAGAACAGGAGTGGGGAGGAGAGGCAGAGATTGGACAAGGGAGAAGCAGACTCCCCACCGAGGAGGGAGCCCGATGTGGGAGTGTCCCAGGACCCTGGGATCATGATCTGAGCTGAAGGCAGATGCTTAACTGACTGAGCCAACCAGGCACCCTCTGACTCTTTTTTTTTTTTTCCTGTAAAAAGTAGCATAAGAGATTATAAGTTATTTGAATCTTCTGGTGCTGTTTGAATTTTTTAAATAATGAGTGTGTTTCTTTTAAAAACCCAGTCTGGTTCTTAAAAAAAAAAAAAAAAAATGAAGGTTATTTCCTCTTTTTTTCTTTGGATGAACACACTTTTGGGATGAGAAGATTTTCACCTACTAGTCTAGAGTTACAAAAACATCATTATCTTTTTTTCTGCAAATGTTTTTACCCTGTGGTTGCTTTCAGATAAAATACATTAACCTGTTGAAAATAACAGTTTGACTGTACTGTACAGTTGGATAGGTTGTGCACTAAATCACGGGCTTTTATAGGAAGGTAAAAGTGTTAGAATTTAGCTCTACCTGCCCTCTTATGGTACAGATGAGGACCAGGCAGCTGTTACCTAGAGTAGAAAGAGACCCATAATGCTGTTAGGGACCCACAAAAATATAACAATTTATTTAAAGATCTTAAGAAAAAAATTGACTTTTAGGTTGAAAAAACTACTTCAATACATGATATTAATGTATTCGTCTTTATTCCAATGCATTCATAAAATATAATTTTTCAAAATGTTTTAGGGAGGGAAGGGCCTACAAAAGACAAATGTACGAGGGCCCACAGAAGTCATCATGTGACCCAGCTGAGGACTCTGAGGACTGAAAAGATTCCCAAACTTGGTGGTGGCAGAGCCTAAACTAAAACTCAGGTCTCCTAACTCCTCCCATTGTGCCTGTGTTCCCATGGTCCACTCTTCATCATGGCTGTGCAGTGCTCTCCCCCGAGGAGAGCTCCGCCTCCTCATCTCACACGCCTTCCAGCCATGAGCCAAGGGGCATGTTCGACTACAGCTGAGCTGGCCCGACCTCATTTCCCAGTATTCATCACAATTTCCATTCCCGGCTCTGGTTCTCTTTCCCACGTGGAGCAGCCTTCCCATTTCCCTCTGCCTGCCCAAAAGTAACGTCCCCTCTAGAGGCTTTGTTCCAACATAGCCTCTTTGGAGGTGCCTTCCAAGATGACTCCAGGCTTGAGCGATCAGTGCTGTGTATAAAAGTGCTTAACATCTCATAACAAATTATCTTATTTTGTCTCATCTCATCTTGTACTATCTTGTCTCCAGTATTTCCGTCTTGCTGCCCATTATCTCCTAGAGGGCTGGAGAGCAGACGCCCCACCATATACGTTCACCAAGCACGTGGTTAGGACTCAGTAAGCCCCCAGCTGACCAGTGGGAGCCTCTGACGACTCCTCCTGCCATCATGAGGTTAAGTACAACTTCTTCTGGGCCCCTGAAGTAGACATGGCTTTCCTTTCTCTTTCTTATATTTGTATCCCTGAGATAACTGTCACACGGTCTGACTCTCAATCCCTTAAAGGCAGGAGTCTCCAGCAGTGTTGGCTCATAGTGGATGTTTTATAACTATTTGATGAGTCAGCATTTTCTAGAACCAGCTCTTCAGTTGGATTTCTTAGTTCTGGAAATGGGTATTTATTTATCTTTATTTAAATGGAAATGTTCTAGCTTTAATGTGAGTTCCCCACCCCGAGGGAAAACAAATTAGGAAAAATAAACAAAAAACAAGAAGCCAGCTTACGGGCACGATGAAAATGGCGAAGTTATTTCCAGAGGAGTCTTGGTTGGCCTCTCAGAGTTTCCTGCTCTGTTATGTCAAATTCACAACGCAGACGGTAGCTAGCTTTCCAAACCTGACGAGCTTCCCACTTACATGTAATTGATCTGGTTTCAGTTGGTGTCTTTGGGCAATGAAATATGACAAAGACTTTTTCTTCCTTTAGCTCTGGTGCTATTTTTTAAATCTGAAGTCCACAGTGATGAAATAACTCCAAAGCTATGATACTCATTAAATAATTCAAGTCAGAATTTAATATATTCTGTAATTAAGAGGCTTAGAAAATTGTTCCAAACACCTGAAGACCACTTTCATTTCTCCGTTTTCTTGGCATCCCGAGCAACTCCTTTTTGAGAAATGACTCCTGAGTAGTCAAACCACAGCAAAGACCATTGGGAGAAGAAAAGGGCAAAGCTCGGGCATTCAGAGCACATCCCACCGACCCACAGATGGCAACAGGAATTTAGAAACACCTACCGAAAAGTACCGGCATCCACATTTGACCTGTCAAATCTAATTACTTTTGTCTTGATCATTGTCCCGGGTCACTCTCAGCTTTGCAAACACTATTGAAAGCACAAGTGCAAATAGCCTTTTAAAAGAGCTTCTAGAAAAATCTCCCATTTGCACATACATATAAGATTAATTTTCCTCAGAGCTGACCAATTTCAGGATCAACAGACTGCTTAATCCCAAGGAGCAATCATAAATGAAATTCCCTAAAATTGTTTTCGATGGTCAGGACCCAGCAAGGGAAACTGTATTTTGAAAGTATAATGCAAAATGTCTCCTGCCTTAATCCCAGATGAATTAAATCAACCACCAATAATTAGACGTTTCTGATTCTGGATGTGGCCAGCCGTGGGAGACTTCACAGCAGCAGGGAGTGGGGCGGGGGGGGAATTCTGGAGGGGGGCACAGAGCAGGCTAGGGTTTGTTACCACACGACAGTGGACAGTAGAGGGAACCACTTTGGATCAGAACGGTGACAGGCTCCTTGCAGTGAGGACCAGGGAGACCCAACAAAGATGGCAGCACACGCGTGCTGGGGACCTCCCTGAGGTCTGCTTGTATGAACGGACTCACGTACACAGGAATCCAGTGAGGGAGGTGGTTCCACTAAACCCATTTTACAAATAGGAAAAGTGATACACAAAGGAAGGAAGTAGCGTGGTTGGGGTTTTCCCTCCAAGTGGCAGAGCAAAGATTTGGACACAACTTTGCTGTAATGCACCCACGCCCAGCCCCTTGACCACTGAGCTGTGATCCTCTCCACGAGGTAACGAGCTGAGGCCAACAGAACTGAGAGGACAGGAAATACACCACAGGACACATGCACGTTCTTCCAGGAAGCTGAACAGGTGGCAGCAGGATCCAGGCCCAGGAGAGGGACACAGGAGGGGCCCTAATAGAGCTGGGATTCTTTCTCGACAGCATGTCCCTAACTCCTTGACTTATGTTCCTAAGAGGAAAAAAAAAATGTTAAGCATGAGTCCTAATTTATATAACTTCATTTGCATATTCCTTTTAAATTTTTGTACATGTACTACTGAATTAATGTTCATCATAAAATATGCACAAAGGGAAAAATTATTCTTTTACATGAAAAACTTACCATAAATTCACTTCAAATAGCATCGACTTGTACTAGCACTAGAAATGTGTATCCCTGACCAGAAATATATTTTTAAAATAATTTGGATCTAGTTTTTATTGTGACATTTATCAGAATTTCCTAATCTATAACCCAGGTTTTCTAGAATTTTTCCCTGATTGTTTAAAACTATTTATCCACATATGGCTGATTACTTGTGGGGGAAAAAAAAAAAACACAATGCAAGACCTTTGGTTTATTACATAATCCTGAAACTGTATGTTTAAACAAAAACAAAATAGAGAGCCTTTAAAAAGCCTGCAGCAATACCAAAAAAAAAAAAAAAAAAATCACCCAACAAGAAAAATTTCCTCTAGAACAATTCCTTTAAGTCCCAGAAACAAAGCCAAAATGTCAATCCATTCTTTTTAGCATTTTTCATAGCAAAACAACAGCCGATGTACAAAAATAAAGCACTAGAGTTCAAACGATCCAAGCTATAGCCAATGACAGAGTGTGTCGCATTCAGGGCAAATCTGTATTTTTCTGATCGCAGCGGTAACTCATACAGTACATGAAGAAAAATTAAATTACACCAAAAAAAGCGTTTCAGCAGGCCTGACGGGCGGGAGTTCCCTGAAAGCTCCTCGAAGACCATCAGCCAACTACGCCGGGTGGCCCGGCCAATGGCCTCTTGAAACCAGATCTCATGGGAAGAGGAGGAGCCTGGGAAGATGCTTCAGCAAACCGGGACACTTGTCGGTCACGTCTCGCGTCAGGCTCCGCTCCGTCCTGCACAGTAGAGATTAGTCCTTCATGTTCCACATGTGCGGTCCTCACTTGAGACTCCCCTGAAACTCTGGAAAAGCTAGAAGTTATCTTCAGCTGGAGCCACTGGTGCCTGAACGCACAGATCGTTTTCCTGCCCAGATCTGGACCTGACAGAACTGTCAGGGGACACTCCTGGCTTCTGTATGGGGGGAGCGATGCTGGGGTAGCTGATCAGCTTGATGGCAGTCAGGTTGGAAAGGGGTTGACCCAAGACTTTATCAGCCAAGGCTGTGGTCGGCCACTCAGAGCCACCACCCCTGGGTGTAGCAGATGACACCTTCTGTTGGGTTTTTTGTGGGGTTTTTTTGGTGGGGGAGCACAGTGTATTGCAGTTTGCCTTTGAGGTGATAGGTTTGGCAATGCAAAATTACACAAGAAGTAAAAAAAAAAAAATCTGTGGTAATATCTCATAAAGGTTTTAAATCATCAGGTATCCATTGTAGATTATCCATTGCCTTACATGCTTTAAAGTGACTCCTTCTCTGGCACTTCAGGATTCTTCCGAATGGCTGAGGTAGATGATATGTGCCACAGGCCCTTCATACTCTCCCATGTAGAATTACCTGCATCCCTACTCTTCAGCTATGAGGCTCACGACGACAGATGTCCTCCCCAAGTGACGTCACACCATTGTAGCTGGTTGAGGACATTTTGTTCTTACTTCTGGATACTTCCTGTGCCCACCTCTGTAGAAACATGCAGTGTTCATCTCTTCAGATAATGTCCTTGTGAGGCAACAGAATGTTCCTGAGAGCATTCTGACTCTGTCCTTGTCTTAGAAGATGTCTAAAGCCTCACAGAGTATTTGTGTTCAAGGTACTAGTTAGAAAACGTGTCCTTCAGTTCACTGCTGCTTACTGCTTAGGAGAAGCTCCGTGGAGAGAAGACATATTTAGGAGGACAGGCTCACGGGTGTGCAGTCCACACACTGCCCTGGAGAAGCGTTGCTCCCCCTGAAGCCATAACTTCTTAAAAATATTGTTGTCTGAGCCTCATCTAGAACTTGGTGTGCTGTGGTGCTCTGGGGACACAAGGAGCTATTGAGGATGGAGTGGAGAGAGCAGCAATGGGAAGAACAGAAGGAAACAGGGACAGGGAGCTGAGGGGGTTGGGAATGGGGAGAAGACGCCCAGATTTGGTCGGGCGTGGTCGGGCGTAACAAGGACTTGGCTTTTGCTCAGAGGGAGGTGACATGATTTGACATACATTATAAAACCCTTCCGGCTAAATTATTCCCTCTTTCCATTGCATCACTTAGAATAAATCCAAAACTCAAAATGGGGAACAAATTTCCAAGCTATTACTCAAATGTCTATTGAAAGAAACAGCTAGGATCCTAAATGCCAGGATCTCCCCTGGGCCATCTCCCTGGATTCCAGAAAGAGCTACGTAGAAGGCATGTGTCAGGCAAGCTCTCTTCAGTGCTCCTTCGCTTGGGCATGTCCAGAAGTCATTCCCATAAATTCTAATTGAATGGCTTGGTACAGAATGGATTGAAAGAATAATATTTTGGATATACTAAGTTAAATACAGTATGTTATGAAAATTAGCTCAATATTTTTTTTTTTTTTTTTTTTTTTTTTTTTACTTTTTTAACTTGGCTACAAGAGAATTTAAAACTACAAGTGTGGCTCACACTGTATTTCTATCGGACTGTGCTGACTTCGAGCATTTCAAAGACTGGTCTTTGACCCACAGGCCTTTGTCTCCCAAACCTTCATGGTGCACCTACCATGGTACCACACTCCTGAATAGCTTTTTTAAAAAAAATATTTTATTAACTTGACAGAGACAGAGAGATAGAGCACACAAGCAGGGGGAGAGGCAGAGGCAGAAGCAGACTCCCCACTGAGCAGGGAGCCTGATGCGGGACTCCATCCCAGGACTCTGAGATCATGAACCGAGCCAAAGGCAGATAATTAACCATCTGAGCCACCCAGGCACCCCGGTAATTATTTTTTTAAGGAAAATGCTAAATCGCTTTGTTAGATCTTTCTTCCAGGTAAAGTCTGAGTAGAAAGCATTGAAAGACAGCACAACATAGTAGTTAGTAGTAAGAATTCCCTAGATGTGTGACCACAGGCAAGCTACTTACCTTCGCTGAGTTTCCATTCCCTTCTCTATAAAATCTCAATAACGTATCCCTCAAGACATTTTAAAGCTATATAACATAGATCTAACTCTGTGAGTGGTAAACCCCTGTTATAATTGGCACTGAGCTTTAGAGAAAGTGGGGAGGCACCCTGGACCCAGGGGATGTGATTCTGTGTAAGCAGTGATACCCCAATTCCCACATCAACTGAGGTACAGAAACCCATCATCTTCCTCACCACTCCGGAGATCCCTTCACCCTGACCCTCTGTTCTCAAAATGTCCGAATGACACTCAAACATCAGAATAAAAACAAGTACGAAGTGAATGTCATTTGGAAAGTGTATTTTTTGGTGATCAGACTGTGGTTGCCATGAGCTTTCACTAAATATCATGACTAATGAGAAAGGCACACGGTTCTTCGCCAAGACAGCAAGAAAGAGACGGCCCAAGATCTTGAAGCACCTAGTACTCACTTAAACTGTCGTGTTTATGAGGGTTGCTTTATCTTACTGTTTATGTCTTTCTGCCTTGTGATCCCAGAACCATTATCTATTAATGCTCATCTGCCTCGGAAGTTTAATTTGTACACCATTTCTCCCACCTGCCAAGTACAACACTCTTTTTTTTTAAACCTTGTGGCTGAATTCATTAAAACAGTTTGTCTTCAAAGATTTCCTTTTTTCATTGACATGGAAAGACTCACACGATTGGTTTCTCTAATTTTCAGGAGGCAACCAGTTAAGCTGAACGGGTTTCTCGTGCAGTTAAGTCTCCCTTCTCTCCTCCAGCAGGCCATTTCCAATTAGAATGAAATCAGGAATGGGCAGGCAGCATGCATTTGGAAACACCATCGATGGTCATCGTGATTTCTAAACCCAGAGGCACCATCAGAACAGGGTCATATCTGTAGGCATCCATTATACTTGGGACTATTGAAACATGAGAACTTTATGCCTTCCCCAAACTATGGAACAAAAGAGATAACAATAGAGAGGGAAACGTAACAGTTTAAAACAGTAATGTTTGTGGCTCTTGAGCTCTGTTTCTGGAGGAGAATGTGACAAACAGAAAAAGCACATGAGTAAGTTGGGGCAGGGACATTCTCACTTTCTGAGGCACAGTCATCTAGTCGACACCAGACCTAAGACCAAAGATTTAAATACCAGAGACTGTGTCCTCAAACTCTTTCTTTGAACAATTGGCCAAGGTGCTAGATGTTACACAGAGTCTTGTAGAGAATCCTTGACCTTGAGCCGTCACAGAAATTCACCTGCTGTGAGTCCTTCCCTGTCTTGGCCTCTGTCCTGCTGCCTGTGGTTGCCTTTGCAGTTCCTCATGTGTCAAAAACAGGTCATAAGCAAGCACTCGGGTAGACTGGATCTCAGCATGTAACTGGGCAGCACATGCTTTCTGGAGAACCATTCTTTGGTGCTTTAGAAAGTGTGTGCTGTGTGTGTGTGTGTACACATACATGTTTTCTGGGGGGAAATGCATGCACATTTATTTATAGGCAGGCTTGCAGAAAACACACACACGTGCACACACGTATATACATACACTCCCTGTTTGGAAAACCACTTTGGGGTTGATTTTATGTGTATATATATAGAGAGAGAGAGAGCTGTAGAACTATATAGAAAGCCTCATGCAAGTATTTTTTTATTTATTGCCTATAAGAATAAATTTGTTGCATGCAACAGTGAATAAATCTGTTCTTTTCCCACAGATGTGCAAAAAAAAAGGGGCATGCTCCAAGAATCTACAGAGGAGGGAAGTTTTCTAATAGAGGGGAAAACTATTAAAACAAAACTTTAGTTGTCGATTTTGTAACAACCTTATTCCTCCCTCGAACATGTTTTCACTGTAGTAGAAGGAAAAGCAGACCCAGCAAATGCCCCCACGAGGTTAATTTCCGCTGACAGATTACAAGCATAGACGGGAAGATTTCGAGAAGGTCCTCATGGTGATGCAGGAGCCATGTGTAGTAGTTCAGTGAAGGAGCGTCCCCAATTCATTCTTCGACTTTTCTTTCCTTCCTCCTCTTCTCATTTGCACTTCTTTCTCCTTTCTCCTTCTCCCACCAAAAGGCAAAGTGTTGCAACTTTTTTTTTTTTTTATGACAATCTCATTTTCAGGAACTCTGGGTAATTCATAATCCTGGGCTTATTTTTTGTAAACCATAGTGATAGCTAATTATTCCTTGGTTTCTTCGAGATGAGTCTTTGCTTTTTACCCCATGCTTTATCTTCTTTGAAGAAACTATCCTCAAAAAGGTATAGATGGTAAGAGAAATATATTAACTAGCCTGTCTTCTGCTTTCTCTCAGGGGAGGCGGTTGGGGGTCCTCACTCTGAAAAAATATGAAGATGCCCAAACTGGTCCATAATACCATCCGTTCATTCATTCATTCAGTGAGTGTGCTTTAAAATACCTAGTAAGCTGCAGGAAATGTGCTGGACTCTGGAGACACAAAATCAATAAAACACAGTGTTTGCCCTCAAGGAACTCTTGGCCTTCGTTCTACTCATGTGTAAGCTACCAAATATAGTTTAAGCCTTTGCAATTACTATATTTTGAATTTATTTGACAAAAGAATGAATGTTTAAGTCTAGTTCTCACAGCAACAAGTGATAACCGGTACAAAAAAAAAAAAAAAAAAAAAACCAGGTTGCTGATCACTGCCAAACCAGTTTTGTTGTTGTTGTTGTTACTCAAAATAAAAACCACTTTAATATAACAAAAGTTCATCATAAGTAATTGGACATTTTGGGGTGTTCTGGTTGTTCTTTTCAATTGACCTCTGAACTGGTGGAAAAAATAGAATTTTGTTCCTTAAGGAGTCAGTTGTGTCTTTATGCTTGTGAGTAGTGAACAATCAGTGGTTACTTGATAACTAATTTCCTTTTAAAGTTCCCAAAGAAGAAACTGGGGAACAGATGGGTTTGTGGAATTCTATGAAAACGGCTGAAACTTGCTTAAGTGTGGCTGGGAGAGAGGAGAGAGCATTTTCTAAAGTCCAGAAAATCTGTATTTGTCCCTTCCTGATTAGTAGGACGACCTTGGGCAAATTATTCCCCTAAGCCTCAGTTACCTTATCTGTAAAATGGGAATGATAACATCTATGTCAAAAGTGTTGCTGTTGAATAATTTATTATATAAGATAACATATGAAAGTTTCATATTATGACTGACACATCGCAGGAACTCAGGAGAAGCTCATTTCCTTATGGTGTAAAGTGCACTCACTAAATCAACAAACTTTCTGTGAGTGCCTCTCTCGACTAGACCCTGGGACTATCACAGTGAATGAAAAGCGGCACTTGTCCTCAAGAGCCCTTACAGTCCAGAATTCTACATGGCTCATCGCCTCAGCTGAGCCAGCGAGAAAATCTGGGATGTTTAGTGCTAAGTGAAGATCAAAAAAGAAGCAACTTGCTACTTATCAACAGAATGAGTAGAAACCGCCTAGTGTTTGAAAAAGGCATAAAGTATGTACTTAGATAATTTTACAAATAAATAATTAAGCAAATCATGTGATTCCTAAAAGCAGCAGCTCCAGAGCAGACTGGGAAGTTAGCAGAGAGGAGGAGAAATGAGACAGAGGTCGCCGGGGGACTTGATCCGCTAATGCCACTCACGCAAGTGACCAGGCTTGTCCAAGCAAGGTTCTAGCTTGCTACGCCAATAAAAAGAAGACAAAGCAGTCAAGATGAAGACCATCTGTTAAGTTGCAAATCATCTCATTCTTTGGGCTGTATTCTACTAAATGCATTTTATAACGCTGGGTATGGGGGTTACGGCTCTTGGTACTAATCTTGCACCTTTCCTGCAAATCTGAAATGACTTGAGTATATTGTTCTCTTAAAATGTTTAAAAAGAAGCGATTTGGGGCGCCTGGGTGGCTCAGTGGGTTAAGCTGCTGTCTTCAGCTCCGGTCATGATCCCAGGGTCCTGGGATCGAGCCCCGCCATCGGGCTCGCTGCTCAGCGGGGAACCTGCTTCTCCTCCTCTCTTTCTGCCTGCCTCTCTGTCTACTTGTGATCTCTCTCTCTCTGTCAAATACATAAATAAAATTTTAAAAAAAGAAGAAGAAGAAGCAATTCAAGACCCTCCAGAGCCCCCATCCTGCCTTCTAATCCACGGCAGGTCATGGCCACACATCAGCTCACGTTTCACACCAAGTCATACCCCCCGACCTACGGCAGAAGTACCCCGCCCCCGCTGCCCATGGCAGGAATCTGAGAAAACAGCGAAATAGGAGAACAGGCTGGCCTTTCCCCTGACCGGTTAAATCCAATTTTCTGAGAGTTTGCCTTAGGTATTTTTTTTTTTTTTTTAAAAAGCACAGTCGAGATTGCAAAGCTCTGACGTCATTTCCAGAACAGCACACGCTCCTCCATGCTGCGAGGACCTTGCCCGCCCTGCGTTTCTTGCAAATACGTCTTCACTGTCACCTTCTTCGCGAAGAAGCCCAGACTTCCCCACAGAACGAGCCGATGGTTCTCCCCTCCCGCCACCTCCCCCTCCTGGCTCCGGGTCTCACGCCGAGTGTGTCCTAAGGCTGCGGTTCTTCTCTAGGGAAGAGTCCTCGTCGTGTTTGCTTTTGTTATCAGCACGGGCCTGGCATTCCGTGAGGTTCCAAGAAATGTTTACTAAATTAAAAGCAAACAGGGTTGCGCTTGTCAGACTAAAGTCAGAGCAAAGAGCCGTGAGGGCGCTTGAGGAGGAGCTGGGGGACGGAGGTGGCCTGACAGCGGCTGGGAAGGGCCAGAGAGCCGGCAGGGAAGGAACTGGCAAGGCCATGAGCAGGTGCCCCAGACCAGACCAGTCTGGCCAGACCACAGGGCAGAGGACGCAGGGACCGGGCGGGGCGGCCGAGGAGGGAGCGGGTCCGGATCACGAGGGTGACGACCCCACCGGGGATGTGGAGGCCACATGTGGCCCAGGGCCTCCGCTCACCCAGCATCTCAGTGCATCATTTCCGAATGAATTAGTTTTTCTTATTTTTCCTTAAACTTTTGAGGGTGAAGTCATGAAATCTGATTTATACTACTAACCCTCCCCCCCCCAGAAAAATGCATAGGCGCTTTCGCCCAAAGTTTCAGGAGATTTACAGATTCCCTGAAATGTATCTAGTGACCAGGCCCCTACACACACACCTGGTGATATTCCAGATTTTAAGAAAAAGGATGAAATTTACATTTAAGGATGAAATTTAGGTTTAACGGTTTCCTCTCATACCAATCCATTCAGCCAGAATGATCGTTTAAAACTGCAAATCAGGGGGCACCTGGGGGGCTCAGTCGGTTAAGCAGCTGCCTGGGACCGAGCCCCGAGTGGGGCTCTCTGCTCCGCAGGGAATCTGCTTCTCCCTCTCCCTCTACCCCTCCCCGCCGCTCATGCTCTCTCTTGCATGCCCTCTCTAATAAATAAGAAAAATCTTAAAAAAAAAAAAGAACGTACAGCAATGACTGGTTGTTAGCCAGAGGAGGATGTACGCTCAGGGAGGATTTCTGTAACATGGGAATGATTTAAAGGCTACAGCAATTAAATAACCTGCTGGACCCGGGCCACAGAGCTGGTTGGTGGCAAAGCCAGGACTAAACCCGCCTTTATATTCCTGCCCTCCGCGTACACACATTCCTCCCTGACTCCGTGTGTCAGACGGAGCTTACTGGGACGGAGTCCTTCCCTCACTTACTCTTTCTAGAGTGTTCTAACCTGTTGACCACCATTTTTTTTTTTTCCCAGTAATGCTTATTAACACAATTTCAGGAGTATGTCCCAGGAAATTCTGGATGCAAACTCTCTTCCCACTTGGGGGAAGTTGTTCGGTGCTGTTGGCACTTAAACTCCCAAGCAAGGAGGCCCCCTGGCTCCGACAAGGTCAAGTCCTAGATCTTGTAGCTTCTTCACGTGTTTCAAGTCACATGTTCTACCCTTGTAGCTCATGGTCGGCACACGCCACTCAGACTTCAGAGAATTTTCTCCGGGATTTTCTTACCCTGGTGCAGATTCAGACACTTGAAGCTTATTACATAGAAACTGACCTGCAAGTAACCTGGCCTTTAGAGAGAATGTGGGGAAAGTGGTTACAAAAGATACGTATCCACCTGGGGAAACAGCCTGAGTAAAGGTGAACATTAACTCATCCAGGCCCAATGTTGTTAGTCCAAAACGATCAGAGTCCATGGAAGAAAACATGGAACAAACAGAATAAAAAATTCAGGAGGGAAATTCAAAGCAGCACACTTGGGGAGAAAAAGCAGATTTTGCCAGTGGAAAGCCAGGAGAGAAACTAGTTGTATTTCAGGAAAGCAGGACCTTGGGAATACAAGAGGAAACGAGTTAAAGGAGAGTTAGGCCTTGCAGATTACCCCAGAAGGAGCCGGGCCTAATGCAGAATCAGGATATACACCGAGCGGGGTGGCCAAGGGGTCTAGGAGCAGAGCGTCATGACATTTGTTTAACTCTTTAGTTAGATGATTCATTAAAAAGCAGCCCGTGAGAATGGCCATTCTGGACAACGGAATTCAACCGTGGAAAAGCTTGAATGACCCTGAGGTTGGGGCCCAGGTCCATGTTTCCTTGTAGTATGGTGCCTGCTCCCCAGGAGTTCTTCCTGGGTTTTATAGAACTTCTTATAAAGGACAGAGCTTTCAGGGTCCAGGGTCCTGGGACAAGATAGAAGAGAGGTGTGGAAGGCAGGAAGGAACCATCAAATACTAAAGCGTTTCTTTACAGCGGAAGAGAAAAGGCAAGTAGCCTTTAGTACGGGCTGAATGTGTCAGTCCCCCCAGATTCCTGTGCGGAAGCCGTAACCCCCAATGGGACAGTATTTAGACATGGGGCTTTTGGAGGTACCTCGGTTTAGATGAGGTCATGAGGGTGGGACTCCCATGAGGGGATTAGCGCCCTTCTAAGGGGAGGAAGAGACCAGAGATCTAGTTCTCTCTCTCTCCCTCTTCTCTCTCTCTCCCTACCTCCCTCTCTCTTGCTCGCTCTCTCTCTGCCATGGGAGCACAGAGCAAGAGCATGTCTGACTGCAAGCCACCAGGAGAGCCCGCACCAGAAAAAGAATCAGCCGAGACGTCCATGTTAGACTTAGAGACTCCAGAACAGTGAAATAGACTCCCGTTGTTTGAGCCGCCCGCTGGCGGTCAGTGCCTGTGGTTTGCTTGAAGGACCGGCTCAGTGACCGAGTGAGCTCACGCGCTGGAGGCAGTTCACACCGGCTGGGAGATCACCCGTGAACTTGTCCTCTCTACTCCGTATTAGTGATGTGTTGACAGCTTGAATTCAGCCGTGGTAGGAGCATTTACACCAGGGGAACAGGCGAACACTCTTTGCTTCCTTAAGATTCTTAGGAGAATCAGCTACTCCAGATTCCCGGGCATGCCGCGGCGTCAGCTAGATGCAAGACTTGTGGGAGCGGAGTTCCCTGGAATTCTCACGTTCGGAATCAACCTTAACTTCTCCTGTCGCTGTTTCTGTTTTAACGACTAGTACACAATGGCATTCTTCAGTTCTCTTTCGCGACCCATCCAGAATTATTGTTCAGCTTTTGTGGACTCTCGTGGTAAATTACCGATCACTTAAAGCGTTGTTTCGATGGGGAAATACTTCCAAGTTTGCAAGTTACTGACTTTAAACTTTTGGAAAAGAACCCATTTGTGGGCTAGGAGCTTTCAATTCTGGGTTGTTGTGGGGAAGTGAGAGAATGAAAAGACTCGGGATGATTTTTAAATATAGGTTGCAAGATATAGCCTAAGCAAAAAAGGCAAAAAGAAATGGAGTTATTGAGCGTGAGGAAGAAAAGATGAGGGGCAATTTAGTAACGGGGTGAGTACCAGCTGCTCGCCTTTCCACGTTAAACATCGGGGATTTGGTCAGACGAGGAGAAGAATATCTTTGTGGTATTATTCTGGGATGGGCAGTTTGTGGATTTTATTTCAAATATTTGCAGACTTCTTTTCATCAATCAGAGGTCCATTTCAAGAATCAAGAAATGATTACGAGGTTGCTTGCCTGCCTCAAGGTTCCTGGCAAACTTACAATCCTGAACCTACAGATTTCGGACTGTAGCTCGGAATTTCGGGAAACATGATCTAATTCCACAGATCTCTTGTGATACATCTTAGAATAATGAGACTCCAAATTTATCATTTTTTTCTATCCAAAAAAATGAATATCCTAAAACTTAAGCTATCTCGTCTTAGTATAAAACCTTAGTATGAAATGCTTAGTACATTAAGCATTCTCCATCAGTCATTTTTGATCATCCAATGAGGGAAAGGCCGTTGTTTGGGGCGTGTTAAATTAGTGTTCTTTTAGTGTTTCCTTCAGGGGGGGTGGGAGTGTTCCTTTCCTAAGTGATATTCCACACCCGGATTTGGCATTTCCTTCAAACCATCTGAAGCAGTGAAATGACAGCTATAAATCCGCCACTTGGAAACTGAGACGGTTCGCAGCACTCCCAGGCCCTGGTTTAACAGTTGGTTTATGACGCGGTTGCAGAATAACCCTGTTAAGCGTGGTATTTTCCTTCCTCCAAAACCGACATGAATCCATAAAGCTTTTTAACGATGACTCTGAAATACACCACAAGTATTCTCTGTGGCATATTGTTCAGCTTATCTAAAATCCTTCACTTTCTGAATTTCTCTTAACGATCTGCCCTGGAAGGAGGGTCACCCCTAGGGTTGAACGAGGCGTCCTGTCTCAGCCTGACGGGCCCGCTCGGCTCCCTGCCCCGCCAGCGGCGCTCCCCCGCCCCGGGGTTGGCTCCCGGGGTCTCGGTCTCCTGTGGGCACGAGCATCCTCTGGGGAGTCGGTTACGCGTGCTGATTCTCGAGACCCTCTGAGTCAGACCCTCGGAGCCAAATTCTGGAGCTAGGCCTGGGGACCAGCATTCTGACAGAGAGGTGTCATCGGGGACTCGGGCGGGCCCACGCTCTGGAAGGGCGGTGACTGGGGAGAGTCTGGCTCAGGGAAGCCCAGGCTCCGGCTGGCGATACGGGCATCTGTAGCTCGGTGCCCGGCACCTGCAGCTTTCCCTGCTTCCTCGACCTCAGCAGCCCAGAATCCCTCCCTCCACGCAGGAGCTTCGTGCCTCGATCTTGAGTTTCAAGTGCCCTATCTTGTCCTCTACCTTGTCCCTTTCTGTCTGCCTCTGGCTTGTGTGAACTCTGGCCTTGATCTGGAGCCCTCTCTCCAGGCACCAGGTCCATCTCTTCTCCCCTGCATGGCCCAAACAGTTTCTCAGATAGTGACCCCCTCATCCTCTCGGAGAACCTCTCTGTGGCAAAGGGGTGTCCGCGGCAGGTGACCGGCCCTGTCTGCTCTCTTTGATTGCCCCCGGCGCAGCCCCTACCATCCATCACAACCGCTCAGAGAACGTCACAGAATATGTCCGTCTGTCCCACCAGGCTCTGAGCGGCTGAGGGCAGGGATCACCTCTTTTTAGGTACTGTTTCCCCGACGCCCAACCTCAAGTGTAGTGGGGCACTCAAGAGTCTTGCCCATATAACTGATGTTGTAAGAAGACTGCATGCCAAGGCTTCATGCCTCTGGTCGCACTGTCCCAGCTCCAAGTGTTGTCATGTGCTTCTCTCTCAACTCCCAAGCTGGCCTTCCCTTCTGCCTTTACAAAGCTACTGCCTCTGGCTCTTTGGGTCCCAGGTTCCATGCCTTTTCCCCCCAGATTTCCTTGGCCGGTGCCCTTCATGTTCCAGAGCCCCTGTATTATGTGGTCCTGCACCCACCATAGTACTTCTGGTGATGCCTGGTGGTCTGAATCCCCTAGATCAAGGGCTTCCTGGGAGCAGCGATGGTAACCTCAGGGCCCAGCGGAGTGCCTGGCGTCCCGAGGGGACTTGGCAGGTGTTTGCTGAAAGCCTGGGAAAGCCAACTCAGGACCCTCCAGGCACTGAGACAGGGGTTCTTATCACATGACCTGCTGTGTAAACCTCCATGACACTCGCCAGAAGGATTTCAGATTGTGGATGTGTCCTCTCCCATGCCCACGGCTGGACAGGATGACCCCAAGGTGGCAGCGACCGTATTATATACGTCTGACATCCCAGTGAGTCGGTCGGTGACCCATGTGGGCTGCGTATTGTTCAATCCTGGGCTTCCCATCACGGGCCCTGTCAGCGTTTGAGCAAGATAGTTCTGAATTCTGTGAGACTCACACACCGCCCGCTGGTTAATAGGTTAAGAGGTCGGTTAGCAGGTTAACACAGCCCAGATCCACCCACGGGTGCCTGACTCCCTGATTCACTACGCCGTGCCCACTCTGGTGGGTTCTACGGGCCGTGAAGTTTAAGTCTCCTTCCAGAAGAAGAGGGCAGGGGAACCGTAACTGGGAGACCAAACAAAGCTTGTTAGGAATCTCAGCCTTTCGTCCTGACGTAGGAAATGATTTGGGAACTCTGAGGAGCACGCAATGGGAGAATCAGCGGAGAAGCCTGTTAGCGGGGCGCCTGGAGGGCTCAGTCCGCTGGACGGCTGCCTTCAGCTCAGGTCATGATCCTGGGGTCCCGAATTGGGCTTCCTGCTTGGTACAGTCTGCTTCTCCCTCTGCCCCTCCACCCACTGATGTGCTCGCTACTTCTCTCTCTCAAAAGTAAATAAATAAAATCTTTGAAAAAAAGGGGGGGGGGCGGTGTCCAGGTGGCTCAGTCGTTAAGCATCTGCCTACAGCTCAGGTCAGGATCCCAAGGTCCTAGAATTGAGCCCTGAATTGGACTCCCTGCTCAGCCCTCCACCCCTCCCCCCACTCATGTGTGCGCATGCATGTTCTCTCTCCTCTCTCAAAAATAAATAAACTTAAAAAGGAATCAATTAGCAATGATTAGGTCATTGACAGAGACCAATGAAGGGTTAGTGACTGTTCTTGTGATTTAATAATAATAATAATAATAATAGATATGATTTACTTTGTGTTGATCATTTCACATTATCTTTTATTGTCTCCCATTCACCTATAAAATACTGAGGCCTAAAGCAATTGGTTAAGTAACTTCCCATAAAGCCACACAGTAATTAATTAATGGTCATATTTGAGCCCAGTTCTCTCAAACTTCACAACTTACGATTTTAAGCTTCCTGGGACCTCCTCAGGGACTGGTCGAGGGCTCTCCTGGGCAAACATCCAGAACTCCTCCAGTCTCAAAGAGGAAGCCCGTAAGCTCCTTAAATGGGTGTTCATGTTAAACCATTGCCTTTTCAGGGTGTTTCTTCAACCTAAATCAGTCATTTGGCCTAAGCCCTATACATGAAAATTCTTTCTGGTATGATTTCAGTTTCTTCATTTTTATTAATATATATATATATATATATATATATATATATTTTAAATTTACAGATCTGCGTGCTCTATTACATGCTACTTCCTTTTGGGGGTTGAGGGGGATAGTTGGTCCCTGTTGATGAAATCAGGCCCGTCTCTGTGGACAGCGCAGGGCCTGCCTTCCGTGAGCAGCGAGCTTGAAGCGTGGTCAGTATCAGCACCCAGTTTCCCCCTCATTTGTCAATCTCCTCCACCTGTTTTGTTTCAACAGATGTTGGCGCATTTTTTGAAGAGGGGATGTGGCTACGGTATAACTTCCAGGCATCGGGGGTCAGCGGCAAAGAATCGGGCGTCAGGTCAGACAGCGCCCCTGATCAGCAGAGCGCCCCTGCCGACCTGGCGCACGAGGGGATCCGCTTCAGCTTCAGTACCTCCAAGGCGCCCTGCATTCTCCTCTACGTGAGCTCCTTCACAACAGACTTCTTGGCAGTGCTCATCAAACCCGCCGGTGAGGACAAGCATGCCTAGCCTCTGCTAATATTTAATGTTGGGTGAACAGAATGTTCTAGAAAGTCTGGGTTGCTCTGGTCTTGTCCTTTATTCTCTGCAGGACGCTGAGTGAGTCATCCAATGTCTTTGAACCTCATTTCCCTATGTGAGAGCCAGGAAGGCAGCTTGTCAGTGTCACAGTAGTGATGTTGCTAAGCCATGTCAGGTTCTTTATGGGAAGCATATTACATGAATATGAGGTCGTTCCGTATGTATGATGATGATTTTTTGTTCCTGTCAAGTGAAGACATGCACTGCTGTCCTAAATAGAGATGAGCTCTGAAGTAGTAAAATTAATTTAATATAAATCAATGAGGTATCCTGATGTATGATAACATATCAGAAGGTTCCTTCAGAACATATGTAGCTTTCCATAGAAATGGAAAACCAGAGATGTTTTCATTCCTAAACCCTCTCAGAATGTTACATGCATAAAATACATCCCTGGCATAAGGCTGGGTTAAAGCAGAAGTGTATTTACCACCTTGATTTGCAAATATGCATGGAGCCCAAGAGGGTCAGAGTGAGACTAAAACTGGCATCTTGTGAGAATAGCCAAATGCGCTCAAGGTCTTTCAGAGAAGGCTGAGCAGTTCTGGAACACAGGAGTGTGCCCAACACCGAGGGGCCATTCTTCTCAGAAAACCTGAATCCTGAGACACTTAAAAATTCTTGGGGCACCTGGGTGGCTCGGTTGATTAAGCAGCTGCCTTTGGCTCAGGTCATGATCCCAGGGTCCTGGGATCGAGCCCCACGTCAGGCTTTCTGCTCATCAGAGCAGATAAGAATATTGTGGGTTGATCAGGAAGAGAATCTCTCTCATTCATTTCCCAGAGCGATGACATGGGCTGAGGAGGTGGAGACGCTTGTCTCATTGCCCACACCTCCTGGCTCTGCACGGAGTATTCCAAAGTCTTAGCTTCGTAAAGATCAGGATTCTCTTCCGTGGGAGCAAAAATTATTATTACAGATCCAGGCCAGCTTGAGTTTGAAAACATAGTAAATTCTTCAGTTTCTCTGGTCAATTCATTGTTGGTTAAAAAGATTGGGGGCGGGGGGATATTTCCTAAGATTTTCCTTTTCAGAAATTATTCCTAAAGAAATAAGCCAAAAACCAGACAAAGAGCCAGCATCAGAATGTTCCTCTTAGTGTTATTTATAAAAATAAGCATTAGGAAGGACCTACAAAAGCTCAACTATAGTAAAATGGTTAGTTAAAGAGGGAGTCACCATTTTAAGGAATATTCTGTATTCATTAAGAATAATACTTAACGTGGAGCAATGGAGAAAAAAGTATGGAGAAAAAAAAATTATGTACTACAATGTTAAACCAAAAAAAAAAAAAAAAGAAGAAGAAGAAGAAGAAGAAGAAGAAGAAGAAGAAGAAAGAAAGAAAGTAAAAAGGCAAGATAGAGCCTTGACTATCCAGTATTGGCTTAGATCTGTGAAAAATAAAGATGGAAAACAGAAAGTGATAATATGAGCACAAAGTAGTTCTTTACGGTGGATTTGCTTCTCCTGAATAATATTCTTTTATAAATTTCAAATGCTTACAATGAGCAAGCATCGCTGTTGTAATCCAAAAAGATACTACTACTCCTTAAGTCACTCCTGCATCAAACCCAGTCCCCAGCTGTAGCAGGAACTCACCTTCCCATAAGCCACCCCCGTCCCCAAGAGCACTCATGCCGGTGTCTCGGGGCGTTCACCATGTGCAAGGGTTTTGAGTAATCAGTTCATATTGGTGCTATCATTTAATGATGCCCGAAGGTGGGCTGTGTTGCACACACATGAATTCCTACAAGCCACACAGCCACGAGGTAGATAGCATTCTTTATTCCCTGTCAACAGATGATAAAACTGGGGAGTACGGAGAAGTTAAGTGACTTGCACACTGAGCTGGTGAGTGAAACCAGGATTCCTAAGCTCAGGTGTCTGATTCCAGGCCCCGAGACTCCTCTGCTCTCTCCATATGGCAGAGATCTCTAAGCACACTCCCAGCGTGTTTGGAAAGCAGGACCAGTCAGTTTCTTGAACTTTGCAAGGCCATCTTCAAACAGCTGATGAAAATGTAGTTTTGTTCACACTTCAAAGACTGCATTTTTTTATTAATTAGCATTTTAAAGTTAGAAAAATGTGAAGAATTCATTCAGGAAAAAATATCAATAAGTTCTATGCCAAAATATCGGGAAAAAAATTAAAAACCAGAAAGTCTTCACTAAATGTCCCAGCATCCCTCATACTTAACATATCGAAAGTCGTAGCACCGTCACGGTTCCCCCAAGATGGGCCCCTCCCCAGACCTCAGCTTCTGCCAGGGCTACCCCCTCCAGACCCCCAATTCCCAAGTGTGCTGCCATTCACAAATGTGCCACCCTTCCCCTTTGGGAGGCCACCCAGGCAAACAAGAGCTGCCGAGTCTAGTCACACTGTGTCCCTCGGGGGTATCTCTGTCTTTCCTTCCCCACCGCTGGTCTCCTAACAAATGTCTTCCAGCTTCATTCCTGCCATGGCACATGCAGGTTATTACATGAGAAACGGGACTTGAGTAAATGGACAAGGCCACTTACGTTCAGGAGGCCACCAACCTGGTGACTCCAGCAGCTCAGCCCACTGAGGGTCTGCCGAGGTCTGAGGGGCGCCCAGCTCCTAGAATAGCATTAGCCCCTCCGTGGAACAGCAGTGCACCTCACACCCAACCCTCTCCCTTCTTCGGGCCCCTCCCTGCTCGTTCTTACCCACCACAGCCTCCACTAAGCCGTGTCCCTCATCATGCCTCCAGTAGGGCTCTCCTCCTCCCAGGAAGGGCAGAAGACATCCCAAACCCCACCACATCCTGCCTGTGGCTCCGGAGTGAGGTCTCCCAAGGGGAGAGCTCCGAGTGTAGAACCGGAAAGTCTGGGTTTGAATCTGCTTCTGCCTTGTGCAAGGTGTGTGACCGTGACCGTGGGCAGTTAGCCCTTCCGCGCCCAGGGCTCCCTTGTGTGAAATAGCGCCTCCCTCGTGGGGGTATTGTGAAAATGGCACGAGTCAGTAAGGGGAAAGCAGGACCCTGCACGGGTGCAGTCTGTCATCCAGGGAGGTGTCACAGACACTACGTAAGCGTCAGCCGTTACTACCAGCCCCGGCCCACAGATTTAATCCACATCCTGCCACGTATTCAGTGCCACCCAGCCCTGCTCCTCCTCATTCTCCCCCAAGCTCACGCGACACCGTGCCCCTGCCCACCACCGTGCTCTGGTACCCGGACTTGCTGCGTCTGCCTCTGGGCGCTAACATCTGCCTTTCATTCCGGAGCCAGGTCGAGTCTTCCCTCCTTTCAGTGACTTCTCCTTACTTTAGACTCCCATTCTGCTCACTTTCCATGGCATTTGTTTGGCATCTACTGTACTGTTCTCTGTCCTTGTTATAAATACTCGCTGTCTTCCCAGGGAGATGAGAAGCCCCCAGCACTACATTTCCTGCCTACGATAGGTGCCCCGTAAGTGTTTGCTGATGATAATGATGATGGCCAGGAGAGAATAAATCTGTTAAGCCCATTATTTGCTGTAGCCAATAAAAGAGCCGTCCCTTATAACCGCTTTAATTCACTTGGGAGATGAACGTGAGATGCAGGAAGTGAAGTATTTTTCCATTTTAATAATATTTTATATTAATGGAAAATATTAATATTCTCCCACTGCCATTTAGTGGTTCTCTGGTACTATTATTTGAAAGGAATAAATATATCATTTAAATTTTATTATTCAAGAAAATTGCCATTACTGTTTATGGAGATCCACTACATATAAATTTAACGTTCCAACTCGTCTGTTTTCTCAAAGCAAATCATTGCAGTTGCCATTAAGTGAGGCAGTTACAGAAATTTTAAATCATATTTACAAAGAAAGAAAGCCAGAAAAGAGAAAAAATAATGAAAACAGCTTAATACTGATTTTAATGAGCTGGGGAACGTAATAGGAACAATGACAAAGAAAATAGGGCAGAAAATGTCTGTTTTTTGCATGATTATTATTTCCTCCGACCTCTAGTCCTCAAAGGTGGGGCCTGGTCTTTCTTTTCTTTGTATCCCCAGGGCCAGACACAGGGTTTGGAGATGGTCCTGGGTCTTAGAGGGGGACTCCGCACTGATGCCAGCCAGACAGCCCACGTTCAGGCCTTGAAAAATTGGATTCAACGGTGCTTTTCATGAGCACTGAATAAATATCTTCTGAAGAAATGAGTAAATAAATGATGAATGAATACAGCTGTATATTAAAGAAAACTGGCTGCGATTATATGTAGCCCAAGCACAAGAAGGAGAAGGAGGGAATGAAAACTCAACAGTCAACTTGTTCTTCTGCACATAGCCCCGCAACCGTTTAATCACCTTCTGTTCAATCCCAAACAATAGATTGTTTTTAATACTATTAGGGTAAAGGGAAAAAATAAGGTAAAATACCAAGGAGTGAGGAAAGAGACATCTCAGAAAAGGGGAGCAGGGTATTCAAAGGTCCTGGGGTAGAAAGAAGAATTGTATTTTCTAGGGTATAACATAAGTCCAAGGTAGCTTGAATGTAAAAAGTGAGAGAGTAAATGGCATCATTTAAAATAACATAACACGCAGAACTCAAATCAGACAAGGCACCATACATTACATTAAGAATGTATGTCTTCATCATATGAACACCTAGAAGGCTTTGAAGAGTTTTTAGTGACCCAGTGGCATCATCAATTAGGCATTTTGAAAAAATCTCTCTGCAAGAAAAAAAGCACAGAAACAGGGAGACCGTCACTCATTCATTCAATAGACATGTTTATTCAGCAGCTACTAAGTATCAGGCATTATTCTAGGAACTGGAAATAAAGTACAGAGAATATAAACAAAATTTACTACTCTCCTGGGGAAAAAATAAGGCAGAAAAGGGAGGACCTGGCTAAGGGAAAAGAGTGGGTAAATTCTTCTTTTAATGAAGAAGTCACAGAAATAATCACTGAGAAGATATTTAAGCAAAGATCTAAAGCGGGTTAAAAAGTCCACCATGCAGAATACTGGGGACTGCGCATCCTAGACAGAAGAGCCAGCCAGTGCAAAGGTCCTGAGGCAGGAACATGCTGGCTTCTGAGGAAACAACAAGGAGGCTAAAGAAGACTGACGAGGAGTTAGCAAGGAGGAGAATAAGAGATTGTGTCAGAGATAATAGGGCAAGCTCATATAGGGCCTGGTGAGCTATTAGGCAGACTATGATTTTTACTCTGGTTGAGATAGGAAGCCATGGAGGGTTCTGAGCAGAGGATCGCTCTGCCCTCTGAGAAGGGTGTGGGTATGTGGGGGCAGAGGCTGGGTTGGGGGAGGGATGTGGGAGAAGGGCAGAAGCAAAGAGGTTTGTTAGTATGGCGGGGAGTCCAGTAATCCAGGCAAACGATGGTGGTGGCTAGGTCTGGGGGTAGACACGGAGGGGATGAAAAGACACGTGTCGGGGTATATTTGAAAGAGCCAAAGAGAGCTGCTGACAGATTGTATGTGTAATGTCGGAGGAAGACGGGAGGCAAGGCTTTTGCCAGGAATAGCCTGAAGGTTGAAGTAGCCATTAACCGAAATGTGGAAAATTGAGATGGAATACTTTTTGGGGGGGAAAGGTCAAGAGTTTGTTTTTCGCATATGATGTGTTTAAAGTGCCAGTAAGACCTCTCCTTGACTGGGCTTGGTAGGGAAGACGAGCAGAGAAAGGGGGGATTCAGCTAACGATGAAATGAGGCCAAGAGGTGACATTGTTAAGGAGAAACAGATTCGGATCAGGTGGTCCAGGCAAAGAGGACGCAGGTGAGGCTCAGCTGGTGGCGGCCCAGTCCCTGAAACCACGTGGTCAGTACCAGGGTGCCAAGTCAAGCCAGCTCCGGCCAGAGCTGCATCCGCCAGGAAGAGGGCTCCCCTAGGGTCCACCCAGTGCACCCCGGGTGCCAAGGGATGCCTGTGCTTCGATGGAGATTAAGGAGAGAGTTCAGACACACCCAGGAGGTGAAAATCAGCAGCGCTTGACCGAAAGCTATAAATAAACAAATCTAGGATGAAAAACTAAGGTAAAACTCAGAGAAACAGGGAAGGTTTGTCAAATTTGCTCAGAAAGCAAAGTTAGGAAATACTGTTAAATTTTTATTGAACTGATGTACACTGCTTTCAATTCCAGGGACACGGTAGAATATTTATAGAACATTTAAACCACCGGTGTAATGCTACAGGGCCTCACTAAGGGAGGGCAGTGTTTTGAAATTGTTGCTTTTATTTGTGTATATATGGATACATATGGACATGATCAATTTCTGGGAAAAGACGCTGCCAAATATTTAGCGTAGTTATCTCTCGGTGGTGGGATTTCCTGTGACCGATCGATCTTTCTTTCTTTCTTTCTTTCTTTTTCTTTCTTTTTCTTCTGTTTACTTTCTAAGTTTTAATTATCATCTTTTATTTCACGACTTAAAAATCAGGATATCCGGGGTGCCTGGGTGGCTCAGTGGGTTAAGCCTCTGCCTTCAGCTCAGGTCATGGTCTCGGGGTCCTGGGATCGAGTCACGCATCGGGGTCTCTGCTCAGCGGAAGCCTGCTCACTGCCCCCCCCCCACCGCCTGCCACCTGCCTTTCTGCCTATTTGTGCTCTCTCTGTGTCAAATAAATAAATAAATCTTTTTTTTTTTTTTTAAATCAGGATATCCATTCTGTCCCTCAAGACAGAAAATGAAAGAGGCAACAAAAACCCTGTGAGATGATTTAGTGGGTCAAACTCTTGCTAGGTTGCTGGCTTCGTTTTTAAGCTATGGGATGTCGAAACTATTAATATGAAGATTGTAATCTGAGTTAAAAATGAGATAAAAAATTGATGTCTTTAAAAATCATAAATAAGAAATACAAGTTATGTTTGCTGTGCAGATTAATTAACAACAGGATCTAGAATATTATATCAGTCTTACTGAATATTTTCTGTCGTTAATGGGGAGAAGCAAGATGGAGAGGAAAAACAGAATCATTTGTTGAGGCCATGTCAGCTGGAACGGAGGGGCAGTGAGGACTCAGGGGCCCAGGAAGCCCATCGTTCTTTGATTTGCATTCGGACTGATGCAATCTCTAACCTAGAATAAAATTTGTCGCTTCATTTTCTTGGTCTCAGTGAAGCCTCCCCAAATTCCCATGTATTTATCTTTTGTAAATTATGTTTATTTTTAATATTGTATGCTCATGATTCTTTTATATGCCGAATGTCACAATTTGCGGACGGCGTGAGACCATCCCTGCATCCAGCATTTATTTTTTATTTCCTATGGCATTTTGTCCGTCTGCAGGCGTCCCCACAGTCCTACATTGTATGGGTTCTCCTCCTTCCCAGGCCAGAGTCCCAGCTTGGATCATCTGCCACTTCAGCTTGGAGATGATGGTCTTGGGTAGCTCACTGTTGGTAGACTGTAAACCCCTGTGGGCCCAGTGCTCTTAACCCTTCTGGTTCAGCATGCCATTGAATGCGCGAGTCAGAATTCAGAGCAGCCGGGGTATTGGTGGACAGCCAGGGGGGCAAGCCTGACCATCCAGTGAAACCTAGAGCGAAGAAATGACAAGAATTTCTTTTCTTCTCCTTCTATAGGAAGCTTGCAGATTCGGTACAACCTGGGCGGCACCAGGGAGCCCTACAACATTGATGTAGATCATAGGAACATGGCCAACGGACAACCCCACAGCGTTAACATCACCCGGCACGAGAGGACCATATTTCTCAAGGTATACCTACTGTACGCTCACCGAGTGGATGTGATACTGTATTACAGTCTCTATCCTCTCTTGTACTTGGGCGCTGGCTTTGTTTTGGGGGCTTCAGTGTAAAATGCCTATTACACTTTCTCCTACAGAGTCCTAACCAGGGAAGTAGAACCATGTATCGATACTAAAGGAAAGACAATGACAGAGTTAACAGTGAGGACATTTCTCAGGGAGAGGGTGGGATAAATGTTTGCTATGTGTATTCCTTGCATCTCGCTGCTTTTAGACTCACACATCTATCGGCCTCCTGTTTTTATCTATCACACCATCTTTTTTCTCCATGCTCTCAGATGTCTGAAGCTTATCATGTTTCCCAGCAAAGGTTATTTTGGTTTATCTGACCTACTTCTGCTACTCCAACACAATATGAATAACTATTTTTTTTTCTCTGTGGATGCTTTGCCCGAAATATTCTCAAAACACAGACCTTCCCCAGAATCTCAGACTCTGGTTGTAGGCTTTCAGCACACAAAGGGATGGTTTTATTATGACAGTCCAGTCTTATTTCAGGTTCATTGATTGTCTCTACCCCCACCACCGATTTTCACAATGAAGAAACCAGCCTGGGAGGCACCATGAATAAAACATAGCATGAGGAAGTCTCCCTGGGAACGAAGCCAAAAGATCAAGGATGGGAACTGTCACTGCATTCTCTAGAAGGAGTTCAAAATAGATACCTGTCAGGGAAAAGAACAGCAGGGGGATACTGTTTTGTCAGAGAGTGGAGTGCCATTTGGAAGGGGTTCAGCACAGTCAGACCTCATTCGGATTCGGCTGGCTGCTGTGGCAAGTTCGGATTACAAAGAAAGGGCCCAAGTCCTGTCTGTGTTTGAGCAGCGGTGGACGTCAAACTCATAACTTGATACGGAGTTTACGCTTGGCCTTTAGCAGGAAATGCGAGAGGGTATTTTAAGGACAGGTCTCTCCTAGGAAATTGACAACGTGCAGTTAGTGTTTCTCATGCAATCAATCAAATGGGTGTAAAGAAGATTGCCCCGCGGTGGTGGACAGGGTCCCTGAGCCCAGCGCAGTGCCTGGCTCATCTGGGAAGCTGCAGATTATGTCCTGGGCAAAAGCAAGTCCATCTTGAACCATAACACCAGGTTTATTCCGGAAAGCCAGCAAGACCAGGAGGGGTACACTTTATATCATTATAGGATTAGGAGGTTTTGTACCATTTTTTCATAATGTGTATTGGCTTTTAATTAGAAACATTCCCTCATTTTAACCCATGCCATCTGTCACCTCTTTTCAAGTGACGTCTCTTGCTATTGCGGTATTACAGAATAATGTTAAAAGTTAAAAAGAGGGGTGCCTGGGTGGCTCAGTCGGTTAAGCCTCTGCCTTCGACTTTGGTCATGATCCCAGGGTCCTGGGATCGAGCCCTGCATCTGGCTCCCTGTTCAGCGGGGAGCCTGCTTCTCCCTCGCCCACTCCCCCAGCTTGTGTTCCGTCTCTGGGGGAAGCCACGGCCACAGGGGAGGACCGGGCGAGTGGGAGGGGGGACCAGAGCTGATAGAGCCATTGCTGGGTATATTTCCCAAAATGAGGTCCAGAGGAAAGACAGGTAAGGCAGCCCCCTCCTGGCACATTCGGCCAACTGGGGATTCTTCAGAACTAGCAAGCTACCCTTTTTTGTTTTTGTTTTTGTTTTTAAGATTTTATCTATTTATTTGGGAGAGGGAGAAAGTGAGCACAAGCAGGGGAAGGACCAGAGGGGGAGGGAAAAGCAGACTCCCACTGAGCAGGGAACCCCCTGAGATGGGGCTTCATCCCAGGACCCTGGGATCATGACATGAGCCAAAGGCAGATGCGTAACCGACTGAGCCACCCAGGTGTCTCCTAACCAGCAACCCTTTAAGAACAAATATGAGCCTAATCAGAGCTGCTACCTGCCACAGAATTAGAGATTGCCCTGAAGACAGGGAGGGGGGGGGGGTTGGGGGGGGGGGATAGGCTGTTTTAGGAACTTGGGGCTTTTGAGGCATGGAAAGCCAGAGAAGTCTAGAGAGCAGGAGACTGAGGGCTGGGGGTGGGGCGGGGGGAGTCCGGTTCTACTGCTCAGAGTTCTTGTTGTTGCAAGTGACTGAAAACCAATTCGGAACTCATTTGTAGGGAGAATTCCTAGTGTAGGTCATGGAATTTAAGAAACGGCAAACTAATATTCTGGAAGAAAATCCAGGGGACCTGGAGGACTACAGTGAAGACTAGAAGCTCCCGCCCCTCCCTCTTCCGTGCCTTGATCCCTCTATTATCTCCGCTTGACAGCCCCTCTATGAGGACGGGGCCAGTGCCTCCTCCTGCAGGCTCCCTCTGTTACATGTGATAGAAGGCAAACACGGGGCACGGGCCAGACTCACGTCTCAGTTCTGCTACCAGAAGGTGTCTCGGTTCTCATTTCAAAACCTCAGGGAAGGTCTGTGATTGGTCTGGCTTGTGCTGTGTGTTGACCTGTTGGAAGGAGAGACGGTGATGCTGGGCAGCCCCAGTGAGATGCTTGGGGGTGAGGGAGGGAACTGGGGAGAATCCTCCACAAGAACAGGAATGTGGTTCCAGAAAAAAAGACTCGAGAGGGGTGAAAATGGGCTGTGCCATGCCTTGAGGTTACGAACAGCATAGAGTCGGGAAGCACCCCGAAATCATGGATGGAATTCTGCCGCAGGAATTACACCGAGTGTGGTGGAGGGTCCTGCCCTCTGTCCTTCAGTCGTATAGAACGGTGCAATTGCACTGAAATGTCTGGATGTGTTTAGAAAGCCAGATGCCTCAACCCACTTGAATTCAGCCAGAAAAGACCTCATGGCTGCTGGGGCGCCGGTGTTTCTCCGCCTCTCCACCCCAGCTCAGATAGAAAATAAAGAAAATAAAGCTAGGATGATGGCAGAAGAAAAGATATGGAAAAGCAGGTCAGGAGACTCCCTGCCCTGCTTTCTTTCTGGTGGGAAGGCCTTGTGGAGAATGCAGGTAAATCTGAAGGTACCTTTAGAACACTAGAAACTGACCTTTTTTCTGGAAGCCATCTACAAATTCATCTTAAGAACTTCTACAACTTCAAGAATGTGTGGGAGAGATAACAGGAAAATGTTCATCTTCGTTATTTCTGTGTGGAGGGATTATAAATGGCATGTTTTCCTCTAGAGCTTTCTGTATTTCCTCATTTTCTCTTATAAGCGTGCGTGGCAATTTCTGAGGGGGCACATGTTGCATTTTTATAATCAAACAAAAATAGGAAACATACAGATATCTTCCATCCATTCTGAGAACCCCCAACTGTATAACAAAATATAATGACAAAGATATTCAGATAATTTCAAATTAAAATGCACTTCTAATCAAAGAACAAAAATAAGGCAAATTCAATCCTGAATATAAAATGCTGTGGAATGATGCCTCTGGAATTAAGGTGAAATTTTACACATTTTATATATACATGCACAAACAGCACATCATCCCAACGATGTTTATCAGTGTTTACGGTGTTTTTAAAAGAAGGTTTACTTCCCTAGCTGGGCTTGGCTAAAGCTAACATTAAATTAATTTGCATTCCCTGAGCACAGACTGTCTGAAATGGTGCTGAGCCCTTGAGGGAAATTGACCTTGGATGAAACATTTGCTGCCAAAACACCAAGTGCCCAATCTCCACATAGATAATGAGGAGCTGACTCCAGGAGTCATCAGACACCGGCACGAGCCAGAGCCCGTGACCACCCTCGAGTGGCGTCATTTATGAAAACTCACAGTTGCACCAGGGATCATAGCTGAAGGCTTCCCGCCGGTCGAGATGTAAGACAAACCCCAGGCGGGCGGAGAGCACCTGAGAGAGTCCTGTAGGCGATGAAAATCCATGCCCATCAGATGACGCCAAGAGCCAAATATCACGAGGAATAATTTCAAAGTCTTGGGTCACGAAGCCCTTCTTCTCGCTTTCCTGCCTGCCTGCCGTCCCGAGCTTGTTTCTGCTCTTTTCCCTTCTTTTCATCCTCCATCCCACTGCTGGAGGGACGTCAGGTGGCTCGCGGGCGGTCAGAACAGTGACATCGGGAGTGGGAGTAAGTCCCGAAGGTATACGTGGATTTCTTCCATGCCCTGGATTATATTTGCTGGCTAGGAAGCTGCCCCTAGCCCGGGCCCCTTGGGCAATGTCAGGTCCATGAGCATGGCTCACATACATGGGTGTTCGCTGTGTCCCCCGCGCTGAGCTGAGGATGTCAAACACATCCTCTCATTCCGTCCTCACCGGAACCGTGTAGAATGCGCAGGGTTAGGGTCCCCGTTTTAGAGATGTGGAAACTAAAACTCAGATCATCTGACATAACTTGCCTCAAGGTTAAGAATGGGAAGCTGCCGAAACACAGATGGACCTAGGTCAGTCCCACTTTCGTCCCCATGTGCTCCTAACCATCCCTTAGTAGCGAAGTGTCTGGAAGGCTGGGCACAGGCTTTAAAAGCGGATGCCTTCAGGGGCACCTGGTGGCTCTGCCCCTTGAGCGTCCAGCTCTTGATTTCGGCTCAGGTTGTGATCCCAGGGTCCTGGGGTCAGGCCCTGTATCGGGCTCCCCACGCAGTGGGGAGTCTGTCTGGGGAGTCTCCCTCGGCCTCTGCCCCTCCCCCCGCTTGCAAGCACATGGATGCACCCTCTCTCTCAAATAAATTTTAAAATCTTTACAACAACAAAGAAATTACCTGTGGCTGGGAAGAATTTGAGTGGTATTACAACAATAATGACAATAATTGTTATTAGTATGAAATAGTTCAAAAATACGCAAGAGCACAAAGAAGAATAATATGTATTTACCAGCTGAGCATTACAAATTTTGGGATTTTGCTCTGTTTCTTCAGACTTTTTTTTTAATGCAGTGATAGTCAAGGCTGTTGGTTCTCCTTGTTGCACGGTGAGCCCTGAGAAAGGCAGTGGACAGTGCCTTGAGAAGCATTCCTGGGAAAAGTGTTTTCCACAAGGCCGATCAATGTAGCGACTCTAACGAAAGTCAGGCATAATTTAAACATCAGATTTCAGGGGCACATAGATGGCTCAGTCGGTTAAGCATCTGCCTTCAGCTCAGGTCATGATCCTGGGGGCCTGATTGGGGCCCAGGTTGTTGGGCTCCTTGCTCAGCAGGGAGTCTGCTTCTCCCTCTACCCTTCCCCCGACCCAGCTCATGCTCCCTCTCTCACTCTCGCTCTCATTCAAAATCTTTTTAAAAACTGGATTTCAGTACAAACAATTCCAGAAGGAGTTGGAGGAGGGGTGATGAGCCCATGAAGGGGAGGAGGGGCCGACGTGACCCAGCTTTATGATACTCTGGCCTTATCCAAGGGTAAAACTAGCTCCAAAAAATGAATAAACTACACATTCTTAGAATAACTATGACATATTCGGGGGCTTTGATGGAAGTTAAACAATAGAGAGCTCAGGGATATGTTCTCTGGCACAGACACTCAGAGTCTATATTCTCCCAAAACCAAATGAACAGATGGTAAGGATGTCATGTTCATTTTGGCTTTCATCTAACTGGAGGGCCATCCCGTCATTGCCAAGAAGAGGCTAACAGATTTCTCCTGCAAGCAAAATTAAGGACTTTTTTTTTCTTCTTTTTGTTGGCTAACTGAACATAATAATAAAAAAATTTTTTTTTAAATTAAGGACCTGTAAAAAAAAAAACTCTCAAGTCCTTAAGAACAAATGATTAGGTCCCTGATTCTTGTACCACAAAGAATGTGACTTCAGTTGTTTTCATCAGGAATTTTCAAAAAAAGTTTTTAAAAAAATCACTGCATTCTATCTTTTAAATTAAAATAAAGATGATAATTTCTTACCTGCTATTAATCAGATTGCAATCAAATTATATAAAAACAGGGGCACGTGGGTGGTTCAATGGGTTAAGCCTCTGCCTTCAGCTCAGGTCTTGATCTCAGGGTCCTAGGATCGAGCCCCGCCTCGGGCTCTCTGCTCAGCAGGGAACCTGCTTTTCCCTCTCTCTCTCTCTGCCTGCCTCTCTGCCTACTTGTGATCTCTCTGTCAAATAAATAAAATTTTTTTTAAAAATTATATAAAAACAGTCACTAATGGAGCTTGCTAATGGAGCTGCATATTGATAGGAACCCTAAAAATGGTAGGAGAAGAGTAATCAACGGAAACAAACACTCTGCTCCATGCTAGGGACAGAGGAACGGATGCAAATGTTAGGACAGCACCAGTGGCTGCTACAAAGTAACCCTCAAACCTCAGTGGTTTAACCCAATGAAGGTCTCACTTAGATATTTTTAGAAAAGCAAAGTCCTGTGGTCCCTAGTAGTGATGAAACCATGCTAGGGAGGCACTCTAAGGACCCACACCCACCACCCATCTAGCCCTCCCCTTGGAGGGGGAGTATAGTTCTTGACTAAACCAAATCTCTGTCCATTAATTCGTGTGGCCTCCATGACTCTGTCCTCCAGGAGGCTGTACTTGGGCCATAACCTACCGGGGTCATCTCTGCATTGATGTTGTAGGTGATGCATTCATTGAAGCAGGGCAAAAGGAAGGGTCCAGAAAGGTCCATTTCCTGCAATTGTCAATCGCAATCAGGGTTGTTTCACACTTACAAGTCTTTTGTCAACCAGTTGTATTGGTTTCTTTGTCAATACAATTCCTCTAAAACCTGAGTTGGCTTCTGATCTGTGTGCTCTCCATGAGTTTCATGCTCAGTAGCAAACCCTCCATCCATTCCCAGACATAAACCGTGGACATAAGTCATCATTCGCTTCCACGGGCCCATGCCTCTCTCTTAAGGTGATGGCAGCTCTCTTGAGGTCACCAGAAACAAAAGGCTTGGGTGGAAAGTAAAGACACTAATTTTACCTTCCCCTGTGGCACTAAGCCAATCTATTGAGCTAAGAAAGCTTCATGTGTCTTGTTGGCTAATTCTTCCTGCAGTTGATTTCTTTTTTTTTTTTTTTTAATTTATTTATTTGACAAAGAGAGAGATCACAAGTAGGCAGAGAAGCAGAGAGGGGGAAACAGGCTTCCCACTGACCGGAGAGCTGAATGCGGTGCTTGATCCCAGGACCCTGAGATCATGACCTGAGACGAAGGCAGAGGCTTAACCCGCTGAGCCACCCAGGTGCCCCCCTGCAGCTGGTTTCTTCCTCTCTGGTGTAAGGCTGTAAATCTGTGGACTTTATTCCTTTCACTGATGTTGAGAAACCAGCCGATTCTTTTCGGAACCATTCTCTTCTTTGACTTAGGGAGCAGGAAGCAAATGACAGCCATAGTCATTCACAGCTCTTTGAAAGCACTTTCCCAAAAGCTACAGGTCACAAGCATGAAGTCTGCCTTCCGGCTTTCATGAGGTGACCGGTTTGAAAAACTAGTTTATCTCCTACCATCGTTGTGTATCTTCCCATCGTTGTGTCTACTTCTGCACCCCAGGCCACCTGACCGTAGCGCCGAGGCTACCTGGCTAAGGTTTCCATTACAGGAGCGCCCTGCTTCACGGGGCCAGTGCACGCCTTAGTCTGGGTGACATCCGCTACAGTAACTAAAGCAACTCACAGATTTTAGTAATGGTTTCCCAGGTGCTTATCTCCAGACTCATCAGGCTGAATACGATAACTACATACAGCTTTTTTTAGAAATTTTAAGAGTTTTAAATAAAAGTAAGTCTTTGGGCATTCGTGCGTTTTTTGTTTTTTTGTTTTGGTTTTGGTTTATTTTTTTTTTTTAGTCAGTGAGGGCAGCGGATGGGAGAGAGCGAGTGGCATGCTTGTCTATAAACTGTTCTGACAGGAAGGGTGGACAGAGCAGCTTGGAATGGTCAGTAAGATGACCCGCTCCATGGCTCAGAAAATGCCACCTGCGGCCGGAAGGTGAAACACGCGTGTGAAAAATCTCTGTAGGCTAGGAGGTTGATGGAGCAGCTTTCGACACACTGTCAGAGCTGCTTTAAAAAAGAAAGAAAGAAAGAAAGAAAGAAAGAAAGAAAGAAAGAAAGAACTTACATGGTTTAAACATAGTTTTTCTCAAAAATATCAATAAAAATGCCAGGATTTCCACCTCGACCCTGTAAAGGAAAACCCTATTAAGGAAATAACAATATGAATAACAGTAGCGTGGTTAGCAACAAAAGCCAGCAACATCTCTCGCTCGTACTGTGCACCTGTCTCTGGTACTTTCCAGGCCGTACTGAGTAAATAACACTCCTGTGAGACACCTGCCTTTCTTTATTCGCATCTTGCTGAGACACAGGTCAGGAAGGAGGGGTTGAAATCCAAACCCAGGTCTACCTGGTTCCCGAGCCCAGACTCCACGCCTGTTGAGTTGATGTGGTCAGACGCAGCAGAAGACCCTTCCCTAAATAGGCCAATACCTCCGCCTACCTGGAAAACCAAGTTAGCCAACGGACTCAGCGCCATGTTTATAGTGTGTTGTTGGGCAACAGACACGATATACGGATAAGCGCGTGCAGCGTGGTCTCAGGTTTACAGCACTAATGATCCAAAGCCTTGGAAACACACCGTGAATTGTATTCTGCTCAACAAGAAACAAAATGCAAAACCTACTGTGATTCGTGAAAAATTATATTCAAAAATTATATTCAAAAATGTTGGAATGCCAAGCTCAGTGATAGTCTCCTCAGGAAAGAATAATTTACTGCAATGGGAAAACACATTTGTTAAAAGAAAAGACCTAATGACGTCGGTGGGAGACCATAAAATCATAACATACCTGTGTGACCAAGAACTTGGCCGCCCATCATGAGGGCCCCCAGAAGAGTTCCAGATCGTTCTTCAGGTCGGCGTGAACATAGCCTTCTGCACGTCCATGCTAGCATCCTTCTCTTCCGTGGAATCATGGAGCCTGGACAGGAGTTAGACAGCAGAACTCAGCTGAGTTATTTAAAAACGTGTGCCTTTATTACCCTTGAACTTTCTGAAGTAAAGAACAACACTCAGAAGCATCTAGATGGAAACGCTCCTGAAAATTCTAACATCCGAGGTGGTTCAAGCCTTTATTAAAGAAAACAGCACCGTTTCAAAACATTATATCTTCTTAGGGATGTCAGAATAAATAAAGAAAGTTGACCTCGCTCGCCTAAGGCCTTGCTCTTGGAATTAACATTGACTGTAAGTTCTTCCCTTCGGCTAATTTAGTGTTTATCTGCTCGGCATGGATGAACCCACAGCCTCGGACATGCGCCAGCGGCGTGCTTGACAGCGGGGGCCACAGCAGGAATAATGATGAGCCTGGAAAGCCCGAGGTCCTTCTGTCCCGGCAGCACTGATACCCTTCACTCGTTCTCTACCGGGAGGCCCGCAAATACACGACCACTTCACTTTCCACTCCGGTGGCACGCTGACTTATGTTCAATTTTGTGGAGGGCACAGGTCAATATTTTATTAGTTTCTTATATCATTACGGTGGTTTAATTCCACAGGAGATACCTGGGAAGAGAGGAGAGAAGGATATGTACATTGGAAACTTGCCCTTTCATTTGGCCTGTTGTGTAAGTCAAAGTATCCTAATTTTTGCTTTGTTTTCAGTATCTCCATGTGTCTAGAGCAGCCAATTCCCAATTGAGACACCTATCAAAAGCCTCGTGGCCTCATTAGCTTTTCGTAATTTGGTTTCAGGTTGGGCTGTGGGTCCTCGGCCCGTGAAAGGGTATTTCAGCAAATTTTCCTTATTTAGTTCTGACGAGAAAGTAGGACCAGTTGGTGAAGTGTCTCCAAAAAAGAAGAGGCACCGCTCTCCAGTCCCGTGATTCCTCCCCTGCCATTGTCTTCCAGGCCTCCCGTGGCTTCAGACAGTGACCATCTCTATACGCAGAGGTGCGGGCACCGGGTTCAAGGACACAGGGCCTTGGTATACAGTGAAGATGTGTGATGAAGAGCCTGCTGAGGAAGATGAAGTGTTGTCCAGATGGTTCTAGACTCTTCCACTAACAAGGCGCTTTTCATACCTTTGAAGCCCAATGAGGATCGCCAAGAACCTCGCACAGTGACGTCTGGTTGGCATTAACCTCTTACGCATGTCCACCCTGTGACAGGAAAGTCCCAAAGAGCAAACATTCCGCAAGCCCCATGCGGATGAAGTCCGCTGTTCACCAGCACCATCCGTGAGGCTTCTCGGTGACATGAAGAACAACCAAAATGAGCCCAACGTCATTCAAAAGACACATGGAGAACACGCATGCGGGCGCACCTGCTAAAGAGATGACATTCAGTAGCCAACGATGGGTCAGGTGGGGGGGGGGGGGGCAGCCCGTAAACGGAAGGAGCGTGTGTCCTGCGAGGAGACAAGAGCTGTCCTCCCTGTCCGTGTCATTTCCACAGGTGGAGGGGCCTGCTCTGCCACCCAGAACTATCGTAACAAGTTACTCGAACAACGTGCACGTCATAGGAACAGAATGTAGATGGGGCTCCCCGGGGCTCAGTCCATTAAGCATCTGCCTTCGGCTCAGGTCATGATTTCAGAGTCCTGGGGTCGAGCCCCACATCCATCGGGCTCACTGCTCAGTGGGAGGTCTGTTGCTCCCCCTGCTTGTGCTCCTGTGTGTGCTCTCTCTAAAATAATAAAAATTAAAGGAAAAAAAAAAAAAGAAAGAAAGAAAGGGCACATAGCTGCAGGGGGTAGTAGCAGTTTGGGCTGCTAACAGGGCCAAGGCATGTAACAGGAGATTTCCTTTTGGGAAGGGGGTGGGTGGGTCTAAGCAGAGCCCCTCTGCCCCATGGACCGGGATTGCCCAATTCAGAGGCTGTTCCTAAAACATAAAGAAAAAGGAGCCCTTACTGACAAGCTCCTCCACTCCACAGCTCCACACTCTCCGGCAAGTTATCGAACTCCGTAGCCTTATTTGTGAAATGGGACTGCGGCTGCCTGTTTCAATGCGGGGTGTGTGTGTGCAGTGGAAACACACATGAAAACATCAAGCATCGTCTGTCGTCCAGTAAATGCTCCTTCCCTCCTTCCTTCCCAGCTGCCTCCTCTTTCTTAAAAGCAAAACAAGTGAGGAAGCCGCTGTCGGGTCATTATCAACAGGGCCCATCAGGATCAACGCTCCTGTTCTATGGCTCGCAGCTCAACCCACAGACCAAATCCCAGTGTTTCTGCAGGCAACGTGCGGCTGCCTCCAGGAGCCACAGTCCAGAGGAGAGGCCATCAATCACACAGACGCGCACCAAGGGCCAATCAAAGTGTGCTCTTGTGCTGGGGAAGCACGGGAAAGGGGGGAATTAATCATCCCCGGGGGTGGGAGGAACAGATCAGAGAAGACTCACCAAAAGATCTGAGCTGTTCCTTAAAGGTTTTCAGGGCAGGGGAAGCTGGGTTGGGGGGGGATGTCCAAGGACCACATTATCTTACTTATTTTTTACTGCCGAGATTCAATATTTGCTCTTCTGCAATTCATAAAAGTTATACAGAGGAACCTAACGAGAAAATAAGTTCAACCCATCCAACTCATCTGATGTGAAACAGAAAAAGACTCTTAATGGATATGTCAACACTTCCCAGTTTTTCGTTTCTTCTGGAAAGCAATTTCATCTGCAGATGCATTATGCACTCCCGGGCCAGAGAAGACCTGCACCGCTCCGCTCCGGGAGACTGTGTTTACTGCACTTTGCATTTCTTACCGCTGGGCAGGAAAGCAGTTGCGACAGTTTGTGATGGGGTGTAGGGTTTGGGATGTCAGTCCTCCCTCCCCTTCTCCCCAACACAGCAAGGCTTGCAAACCCAAGGCCAGAAAGTGCGTCCCTCCCCCCCCACCGCCCCCACCCCCCAGCCCACGAAGCCCATAGAGCATCTCTCAAGAAGATACATAAGGTTCCTGGATTTCTGCTTTGTCCGGCGTGAAAACAGAAGTCCAGCCCGACAGGCATCATATTGTTGCTCCCACCCGCGGGCGCCGAAATCTCTCGCGGGGACCACGGTTCTCGAAGCTGGTTTTTAGTGCAATAGGCCAAGCTGGTTGTCGCCCGAACACGGGGAGCTGCAGGCGGGTTTTTCTCCCGCACAGATGGGTCTCGTCTCTGAAAAATAAATGCATCTCAGCATGCGGTCTGAGCTTCTGAAGGGTTCCAGGCTGCGCGTCTCTCCGCTCAGGAGACAGAAGCGCCCCGGGCTGGGGCGTGGGGGTTTGGGTGGCCGGTGGGGCCCGAGCGCGTCCTGAGCCTGTGTCGAGACGCCCTCTAGTGGCCAGTCGCCGGAAGCGGCGCCGAGCGGGCGGACAGGGATGCTGGCCTGGGGGCCGGTTCGTCGTCGTCGTCGTCTTTTTTTTTTTTTTTTTAATTTTGTTTTATTTTATTTTATTTTTTTTTTCAGTGTTCCAAATTTCATTGTTTATGCAGCACACCCGGTGCTCCATGCCATACGTGCCCTCCGGGGTACCTGTCGTTTTACACGCTCATTGCCCGTCATCCAGGGGCACGGGCTGTGCACCCGACCTTCGGGTCTGTTAAATCGCAGCGGGCAGCCGGCTGTGGTGTTGCTCACACAAACGGGAGCCTGTGGTCGTGTTCCGAGGGCACGACCCAGGGACGGGGCTTGCACACGCACATCTCACAGCTCCGCACCCTGCCCCCAGCCCCGGACGCTGGAGGGTCCCCAGAAGTGTTTGCGAGTGACTGGGTCTGGGAACGAGTCGAGCTCATCACGAAGGAGGGGTGCGGGCCGGGCCGCGCACTGCGTGATGCTCTCTGCTTCCTGGGGCCTCTCTGATGCGGGTTCTCCCCGCAGCCACCACGGAGGGAAGGAAAAGAACGAGCCGCCGCCCTCCCCCGCCCCCCAGCACATCTGACCTGAGGAAATGTGTTCCGAATGCTGGAGGGGACGGGAACACAAAATCCTTGTGGGTAGAAGAGGGGGTCCAGGCCGGTAGTTCTAGAAGTGAAGGAAGAGCATCAAAAAGGAAGTGAAGGGGAGCGCGGGGGGGCTCAGTGGGTTAAGCGAGGACTTGATTTCGGCTCACGTGGTGATCTCGGGGTGGTGCGATCGAGCCCCGCATTGGGCTCTGCGTCCAGCGGGACATCTGCTGGAGATTCTCTCCCTCGGCCCCCCCCCCCCCCCCCCCCCCACCACTACGCCAAATAAATAAATCTTTAAAAAAAAAAAAAAGGAGTGGAAGAGAATAAAAATTCTGTTCATCTATCCAATAAACAGCTGCCACTCCGTCAAGCATCCTCCTGGTACTGTCACCCCAGGGCCACCAGCGGAAGTCCCACTGGAAGAACAGACCGTAGAAATGAGCCCATCCTACCAGCCTGACTCTGCGTTCCCCTTGAAAATGACATCAGGACCTGAGTTTTCAGGCCCATGGTTGCCACCTGCGCTTGTGGGTTGAACCGCAGTAGTTGAACACCACAAATGCAGGGTTGCAGGGCCGCAGTGAAAGGGCTGATGGGTTCCCCTAGCCTCCACCGTTTGGGCCGGCTGTGCACACCTGTCCTCCCGGAGATGGATGCCAAGGACACTGGGGTCATAGAGATCAGAAGACCCATCGAAGGAGATGTAGTAAAAATGGGAAGAGGGAAGGACCTAGGGAGGAGGTGACACTGGGGCGACCCCGCTTTCCCTTCATTGTCAGAACCTGTGCACCTGCTGGGGGCATCCTGGAAGCCTAGCTTTGCTGTGGTATGAGATCCAGGCCAACACAATGGAGAAGCTTACACTTTCAGCCCCACAGACCTCAGGGCTGTACCTCTTAGGATCTGCATCCTCTTAGGCATCGTACCTGAATCCCAGGTGCTCAGTTTTCCCAAATGTAAAACAGGGCACACAAGACTATGGGCCCACAGGCTTCTTGGCAGTTTTCTTGAAATAATGTGTATAAAATTGAAAATGCGTATAAATCCTCCCGAAGGTGGGATCTGACCTAGAGCTGACCTTCAAGAAATGCAAGATGCCACATTGATGAAGGGGATAGTGAGGAGAGGGAAGAAAGCTGAGAATTACCTCAGTCCATTTTGTGACGGTTTTCTCACACGCACACGCAGATACACACACACACACACACACACACACACACACACAGGAAGACTCCTCGCGTGTCCTACATCATTTCCCCTTGTCTTTCCCTGCCCCTGTTCTTCACCACCTCTGCCAACCCCCCTGCCTCCCCACTTCCTGCTTCTTGGAACAGGTTCCAAGCACAGCATTAAAAGACGTTAGTGTTTCCAGAAAGCCAAGCTTCACTGCTTTCTCTAAGCCAGTGGTGGACTGGCCATCAGACTGAGCTTCCAGATCCGTGGCATCGCCACCACGGTCTGAAGTCGCGCTGTATATAACGATTTTCTTGGGGCACCTTTCCGCTCTTTCACCTGGAACGGAGTCTGAAGGCTGTGGTTATCCGTCCTCTGATAAAGCCAGTTTTTAGACTCCATCCTGAATATTGTCACTGCTGCCAAAACCTACACGCAAAGTAATATCGATAGAGCTTCTGTACCAAAAAGGATGTGTTTGCGGAGTTCTTTCTTTTTTTAATATCAAGGACTTTAACTGTATTACAGTTAAAATCAATAGAAATGTAACCTTTTCAACCACATAAAATGAGTTCATTTTTATTATTAGTTTTTTTCTGCCATAACAGTGTCGTGATTGCAATAGGAACAGGTCAGCGTAAGCTTTATTGAAAGACCATTAAAGAAACAAACTCAGACTCATTTAAATACTGAAGCCAGTGCATAAAAAGATCAATAAAGTAAAATCACCTGAGGTTGCTTTACTCAAACACCCCACACTTGAGAATCATTCCATAGCCACAATTTGAGCAAACCTATACACCTGGAAGACCAGCCAATAAAGAAGAAAATGCTGTTTTGTTATGTGGGTTTCGGACCGTAAAGCCCTTCGCTTTAGTCTGATTAGACATAGAGCATTTAAATTTTCTCTCAGTATTATAAAACATAACCTGGCAAAGAATCATTGCTCGATGAATGCCATTTACTTAGGAAAACCATTAGCTCCCTGGGTCAGGAGAATGACAATAATAGAAAACACCACTTCATTTCTTTAAAAATAACATAGAATCAGCTTGACTGAAAGGGAGTCTTAGCCTTGCAGGGAGTCAGGAAATTCTCTTTCTTTTTTTTTTTTTAATTAATAATTTATTTATTTGACAGAGATCACAAGTAGGCAGAGAGGCAGGCAGAGAGAGGGAAGCAGGCTCCCTGCTGAGCAGAGAGCCCAATGCCAGACTCAATCCCAGGATGCTGGGATCATGACCTGAGCCGGAGGCAGAGGTTTAACCCACTGAGCCACCCAGGTGCCCCAGCAAATTCTCTTTCTAATAGCACCGAGCGTGGTGTCTTGTGCATGGTAAAGTGTATTAAGTTGAACAGTTGCAACGGGCACCGTGGACTTGGAGCAGACCCAAAGTTCCTGGTCCCTCGGGTTCCCCATATCTGAGTGTGAGCATCTCCTTCCATACCTCCTTCCCTAGACAGGAGAACAAAGGTCATTGTCACAGTCCTCTTCAAGTTCTTCCTTAGATCCTGTAATGTAAATTATGAACTTGAGTTTGGCTAGGATGAATTTAGAATCAAAATTTTGAGTCCAAAACCTGGTGATCCATCCTGGAATTCCCACCTGTCCCTGCCTGACATCACCAGACATGGAACACATTCTACTTTTGATTGAAAAGCCATTTACTATGTTGTTCTAATTATAAAATTAAGTCTATTTATTGTAGAAGGTTCAGAAAAGAACACGGGAAAATTAAGTTGTCCTGAGAGTTCTGTTGAAAGCAGGTACCTACGCGTTTCCACAAAAGCCACCTTGCCTACAAGGGCATTGGTAGGACACATCTGTCTTCCTTCTCCACTGGCTCATTCCCATCAGCAAACAAACATGGGTATTTCTCTCCCTTAACGCAAAGTTCTCTCCTGACCTCCCTCCCCCCATCTCTTTGTTTTCCTTAACAATAAAACTCCTGGAGATGTCTGTGCTCACCGATTCAGGTCACCTTCTTCCAGTCTCCAGTGCTCTGGAAATAGAGATTTCTTTTTCCCAGTTACCTTTATTAAAGTGTCAGATCCATGAAATGCAATGCGCATTTGCAGTATACCAACTGAGGAGTTTTGACAGATGTGCACACCCAGGTAACCAAGACCACACTCCAAGGAGAGGACATTTCCAACACCCTGGAAGGTTCCCTCAACCCCTTTCTTGTTAATCCCCTCCAACAACCGCCGCAAGCAACCACTCATTGAATTTCTATTTCCATGTGTACACAACCACATGTTCAGGGGCACGTAGGTGGCTCGGTCAGTTGAGCTTCTGAATCTTGGTTTTGGCTCAGGTCATGATCACGTGGGTCATGAGACCGAGTCTTCCACTGGGCTCTGTGCTCACCGGGGCGTCTGCTTGAGATTCTGCTCCTCTCACTGGCTCGCTCGCTCTCGCTCAGATAAATAAGTAAATCTAAAACTCCACATTCATTTTTACCTGTTCCATAATTTTATATGCATGGAACCATAGAGTGTAGAATCTTTTACACCTGGTTCCTTTTACTCTGTGTAATCATCTGAGATCCATTCTTCTTGTATTTTCATTGCAGGGAAGTCTTACATTTATGGATATAACACCATTGTGTTTATTCATTCACTTTTTGATGAAAAATGGTGGATCATTTCCAGTTTGGGAATATTATGAACAAACCTGTTACAAACATTTGCACACACACACACACACACACACAGGACATAAATATTTTTTTTCATTTCTCCCGAGTAAATACCTGGGGGTAGAATTGATGGGCTCTCTAGTTAATATGTGTTTAGCTTGTTTTCTGTTACTGCCAGCAAAGCCGGAGTGTTCCGGTTGCTCCACACATGCACCAGCACTTGACAGTATTAGTCTTTCTCATCACAGCCACTGAAGTGGGTGCACGGTACTATCTCATCTTGGTTGTAATTTTCATTTCCCTTCTGATTAGTGGTGTCGAGCAACTTCTCATGTGCTTATTGGCCATTGGCAAGTCCTTCATGAAATGCCTGTTCAAATCTTTTGCCTCCTTTGTTTGTTGAAATGCTTGCTTTCTGATTACTGAGTTACAAACGTTTTTTATAGGGTTGGCGTACAATTCCATAACCAGATGCATGTGCTGTGAATGTTTTCCTATTTTCTCTTATACTGATTCTCAGCCATGCTTTTCCCACTTCCCAAAACTACCCTCGTCAAGATCATCAGTGACCTCCTCACTACTAAATCTAATTTTCATTTCCCATACTACTCCATTTTAGGGCAATATTCGACACAAGTGATCCCTTGACTTTCAGGACGCTGCCCTGCTCTTGTGTCCTCCTGTCTGGCTGGCCCTTCGGCTCAGTCTCCTTCGCTTGTTCCCATCCTTCCTACCCTGCCTCGGTTGGTGCACTTCTGTGCGCAGACTGCAGTCCTTTTCTCGCTCCTGTTTTTATTCACTCCTTTGGTGATTGCATCCCAAATTATTCTCTCAACCCGAACCTCTCCCAGAACCCCAGACTCTCACACATCACTCTGACTGCTGGTTGTCTATAAATATTCAAACCCAGTATTTCCAAATCTCACCCCCATACCTGCTCCCCACCCCACCCCCACCCAAACCCGCATCATCTGTAGCTTTTCCAGTGTCACCTGATGGCTACTTCATCCTGCCAGCTGCTCAGGCTTAAATCCCCTGGAACCCTACGCATAGCTTCAGCTTCACTCCTGGCCCAGTTCACACAGTAGCTGGACAAAAAATCGCCTGGAAGTCCTTGCATGGCATTAGGTATTAGGAGTCCTAGAAGGAGATAAGGTCAGGGGGTAACTAGAGTCTTATGCCAGGGTCTCCCTTTTCCCACGGGGAAACCCCCTCCATGTCGGGTCACACTATGATCATCAGTAGCCCATGCCCGAAATGCCTACAGGACAGGTGCACAGCTGGGCAGGTGTAACCTTCTTAGGAGGGTGCATGGGCAGTTGCTGCCAGCTGCTCTAGGGAGCATGCTCACTTCCAAAGATCTGATCAATTGTATCCTTTCGGGAGGTGCTCATCTTCAAATAAAGTCTTTGTCTCTGGACCAGTGAGGGTGCCATGTTGAGAACCTAACCATCAGAGAAGCCCCCCACTTCCCACCAGTCCCAACCTCAGCAGATAAGCAATATGACACCAGTAACATCAGCCACACCAGACTACCACCAGTTTTGCTATTTATCAGTTCACTAGACAGATGTTTTCTAATACATCATCTTTATTGATGGCCTCATTAACAATCCCCCACATGACTCACCCAGAATCCACCAGGAACCAAATTTAAACAACCCCTGAAAACACATGCTTGACAGATTGAGATTACGAGGCTAATAAGGACTCAAATAGAGACGGCCTCCATCGTGTCTGTCCTGTCGACATTGTTCCCCATCATTACTCTCATTTGTGTTTCATGATCCTTTATACTTAAATATTAGAATGTTTGCCATCACATTATATGCTTTCAGCCACATGTTAATACCTGTTTTCAAAACCAACTGTTTCTAATTTTGCTTCGTGCTCTATTTCTTTGTTTTTTTTTCTCTCTTTTACCAACCATTTATTTGTTTTTCTTTACTCCTGGAAAGTCTTTTTACAGTCTCCCAAAATGTGCTTTGCTTTGAGCTCTTCAGGAAAATATGTCATCTGAAATGATTTACTTGACGCTAATGATGTAAATTATTACCTAAACCACCCACTATATGTCATGATTCAATTCAGTGGTTACTGAAGTGACTTTCTATATGAACGTGTATAGAAACCACGAGCTATACTCATACTAGATCACTGAGAAGAAACATGGAGGTGTAATTACTAGAAATTAGTTCAGATACGGATTATTAAGCCTTACCTTTATCTTTTGAATTCTCATGTTGCAAGTCAAAACCTAGATTTTCTGACCAGATTCTTTGAAAAAACTGTATAGGGCTTAGGTCGTTCCTCCTGTAAAAGTCTTTAAAATTAATGCTGGGTGGGGGCACCTGGGTGGCTCAGTTGGTTGAGCATCTGACTTCAGCTCAGGTCATAATCTTGGGGTCCTGGGATCAAGCTCCCTGTTCAGGGGGTGTTTGCTTCCCCTTCTCTCTCTGCCTCTCCCCTTGCCCACCCCCACCCCCACCCTCACCCCCACAAACACCCCCACTCATGCTCTCTTTCATATACAAATAAGTAATGCTTTTAAAAAATGAATGCTGTTCAAGAAATGCTATATCAGCTATGAAAGGAGAACACTTTCTCTTATTCATTGAAATTTATAAAGACGATACATATTTATTGATACAAAATCAGTTGTGTGTGTGTGTGTGTGTGTGTGTGTGTGTGTGTTTAACAATTTATGCTTTAAATAGTATTCGGTGTTTTTCCAGTAGGGGGAGTGTTAGGCTAGGGGAAGCAGATCAACATTTGAGAGCTAATTTCTTTTCCTTTTTATTATGGTGAGGGATTTTTTTATATAAACATAAATCACCTAATAGACTCACTAAATCTTTTAATTGCATCAATACCACAAAACTCCAGTCGCACTGAACCTCCTGAGGCAGATCTGTTGTACTAGTTACATCACCATAGTAACGATGGCATAAGGACAAAGGCCGTAAGGACTTATCAGCCTTTCATTTTCAAATTGCTTATCAAGCCATCAGTGAAACCTCCTGACATCTCTGAAACAGAAATAACTCACACATAAAGCAAGGAAGGATCTGTGTCTTAAATCCTGTAGTTCTTAAGCCTTAAGCTTTTCTGGAAGAGAACCTTCCTTCTGAGTTTATTAGTATTGGTTCGGGGCTGATGCTACCTCTTCTAGTCTGTGAACTTGAAGTCTTGACTCGCGGCTGAATACGAGGAGCCACTTAAATACACACGGCAGAGATGGCCCTGGCTAGGATGTGTGGGTCTAGGACCTAAAGGTGAGGGAACCTTGCCTCAGCTTTATAGAAAGCCCGGGTGGCCCTTCTTCCCACTCTGCGCCCTAATTAGGATTGGCGTCCGTGAATCATGGGCTGAAGGACACCTTCTAGTTAAGCCTGGGAGTCCCGTCTTAGCAGGAGTCTGCTCAAAGCCCCAGGGACGCGTGTTTCCACAAAAACACTACTTGTTAGGCCCAGAGTAGCAAGACCTGCCCAAAGGAAGCTGAAGTATTATCTGGCCCAAACTCCTTGTTCTATAAATGGAAAATTAAAGTCCAAGGAGTCTTTGTGACACGTTGGATGTCAGCAGCTGTTGAGTGACAGAGCGAGGACCTGCTCCCAGCCCTGTTCTCCCTCCTGCAGAACACACCTCCTCTCTCCCACTGAAAGAGTCCCCCTAGAGACTTTCACAGGACAGCAAGTCTCCCCGCTTCCCACCCTCCAAAGAAGAGAAACGAGGCCGTAGCAAACCAGGTGTTGGGGATGATGGCGTGGTAATGAGAGAAAATCAATAAAGACCGGCCATTTGTTCTCTGTGCCTCCCCACGGCCAGCTGGCTCATGCTTGGAGAGAACCCCCAGCTCCCATGTGCAAGGTGTTTTCCATTCTAGAAAGGCCTGGGGTGAGTGGCTTCAGCTGGATCATTCCTAGCTGTGGAGGCAAAGTCTCCTTTGCTTTGTCTTGGAGTAGGAGGATCCCAGAGCCAGCTGCAGGCTTAAGGGAAGGGGCTAAGGCGACGGTGGCTGAGCCCGGCTCGTCAGGGCCCGGTGCTGAGGAGGAGGACCAGTGCAAGGTGAGTGCTCAGATACTAACTTCCAGACTAAGAAGTCCTCCATCGTGTCTGCTGAAGGGAGAACAGAAGCGTTGCGGGGGAGGGACACGGCACCTGAAAGCTCAGAGTGAAGCGCGGGCAAGACAACATGGTGCGTCCGAAGGACTGAGCTGGGAGAGGCTGACTAGGGTCAGAGCAGAGGGGTAACAGGGAGGGAGAGAACGCTCTGCTTTTCCTCTCATGGCTCTAGGAAGACGCTACCTTCTCCTCTGATCTTGTCCTGAAGACGCAAAGGCTCCCCAGCCCATGTCCCTGCAGGTAACTGAGTTATTTGTTTAAGTCCACACTCGAGGAGGCCGGCTGCTGTAATCCAGGCCATTCGTCACCAAGCAGTTAGGGCAGCTTGGCTGGTTCTCGTGCGTCCCACGGTTCTGCTGCAGAGGAAGCTGTTCCTTGGCCTTTTTCTTCTCTTTAAGTATCTATGTGCCATATGGGCCCAAATCAAGGCAGAAGGCAGTGTGCCTTCTGACTGGATCAGCATCCCAGGGGGCCCCCGACCCTCCGCACCCCTGCTTGTTCCTGGAATTGGAGGGACGGTCCCCTGGCCTGACTGTATGGGCTGGGGAGAGGCCAGCAGCCCGGCCCCCACGATGAGGCGCTTGTGGACCCCAGACCGGGCTATACTGAGTAGTGGGCCAGCGTCCACCCCCAGAGGCTCTGGGCACAGCAGGGAATGTCCCCAACCATAAAGATGCAGAGTCACAGATCAGCCATCCGTCTTCAAGTGTGCAATCGGGCGTACTCACCCAGACCTGGTGGCTGTGAGGTTCTCGGGGGCTCCCACCACTGGGTCACCCATAGAGCCCTCCTCAAAGAACCCAGTTCTGATGGAACCAAAATCGAGGGTTCCTGGCCTTAAACACGCACGCGTGCTCGCAGACACATCCATGTGCTGCGCCAGAGATGACTCATGTGTTAAACGCTCAGCACCTAAGATGATAGAGGCCCATTTCACGTGGGTCCTAGAAGGGCCAGGAGATTGACTAAATAATGCTGCAGGACAGGAACAGCCCCAGCTCCAAAGGTTCCCTCCCTGTCTGCTCAGCTCACTGCTCCGGGTTTCTGAAGCCACTGCGGGCCAGGTCGGGGGGGCAGGGCTCAGTCCTTGTCCTCAGAGAGTCACCATCTAGCCAGGGGACAGGAAAGGACAGACTACAGCCCCGTGGCTGGTGGCAAACCCACAAAAACGCCACTGCTTTGCCTCCCACTCTCGTGTTCGTTTACTGTGTCTTCTCCATTCACGGGACTGGGAGTCAGGAGGCACAATACACTTAAGTGACTGAACCTCGGGGGTGGGGCTTGTGCCATGCTCTTTCCCTTTCTTGGCTGTGAACAGCTGAGCCCTGCAGGGACGGTCTGTGGACCCTCCCCCTACCCCACAAGACAGATGAGGTTAAGGTAGGAGAGAAAGGATGGTCCCTATTCTTCAAACTCTTTCTCCTGTAACATCCATGGGAATTTCAGGAGGGGAGGGAAGGGGAGAGACGGGTCAGGGATGAGAGACGAGCTGATGGTTATTTTCGCCCCGATGTCTGTTCGCAGTGGCCTTTCCTCTTGGCCGGCCTTCAGCGGGGAATAAAAACATCCATCAAGATGGTCTGCTCTGAATTCAGTGTGTCTAAGCTAATTCCACGTAGTCCCCAAAACAAAGGGTCAGGCAATGAGACAGGACATCCCTGGCCCTTGTCCAGAGCCCCGGAAACACGACCTCGCCCTTGGGGCAATATTTTGTGTCACTTTGTATCTGGTGGGGCAGACGCCTCCTGCGGGGGACGGGGGCTGAGTCCTGGCTGCTCAGTCTCTCTTCTCTGCTCCTTCCTGGCCCGTCCGTGTCACCCCAGATCATCAGCAAGGCTGGTGACGTCCCTTGCAGCCCTGCCCAGGCCAACTGTGGCTTCAAAATGGAAATGAGCCAAAAGGCTGAAATAATACCTGAACAAACATTAAAGCTCTGGACTCTGTGTAGGACACGCGCCCCAGCCTGAGTCAGTATCGTGGTAAATGCCGAACCAATTAGTGCTCCCTTAAGGTCGTCCGGGGGCTCACAGAGTCACAGTCTTTAATTTTAATGGGCCTCCATTACACAATCTCTTATTGCCTCTTAACTGCCAGGGAAATGACCACCAGCTAAATGTACAGCAAAATAGCTCACTCAGACCCCAAAGAAATTAACTTGAAATTATTACACTTAACCATGGCGAATGCACCGGGGCTCATTCGGAAAGAGGCGGCCCCCCGGTGACAAGTGTCCTTAGGTTTCGGCAGGTTGTGCTTTTCTTGCCTTATCTGATTTAGGGCAGTTTCTCCTTCAAATGTAAATATTAAAAGCCTGGGAGCCTCTCCCTGAGTTGCGAGTTGCGCTGCCTGGGCTGGTTCTGGAGACTGCGCGGGCTGCTTCCCATTTGGCGTCTGCAGCGAGATGTAGCTGGGTTAGAAGGCGGTTCTGCCACTCGCTCTGACTTTGGATGCTTTTTGTATTACCCGAAGGGAACACCGAGCCAGTATACAGTAAGACAGGGAAAGCCTAGCAACCGGTGCATACAGTAGTTGCTCAATACCTGCTTCCTCCTCTCCTGGCTAGGTCCAATCAGAGATAGAAACCACACAGTTGGTTTAACACGGGGTGTTGGATACAAGAATTAACTACAATAACGGGATATTCTTGACAGAAGGAAGCTCCAGTAGAAGTTCACTGAGCCCCCCCCCTGAGCTGAGGGAGGGAGGGTGCCCCGGAAGGACAAACGTGGAGGTTTCCGACGTCGCTGGAGAAGGGGTGGTGGTTCCAACCTCCAGAGAGCAGAGGGTTCTGTTTGGCCCGCCTGGAGCCGGTCTGCTTGCCGGACAAGCAGTAAGCCAGCCTCGGGGGTGCAGGTGGGGAAGCGCGTGTGTGGCAGCGGGCGGTGTGCGCATGCGCGTGTGTGGCAGCGGGCGGTGTGCGCGTGCGCGTGTGTGGCAGCGGGCGGTGTGCGCGTGCGCGTGTGGCAGCGGGCGGTGTGCGCATGCGCGTGTGGCCGGAGCCAGAAGGCCTCGGCAGCACGTGGGATGCGGGGTTACGGGGGTGCGGGGCAGTCGCTGGGGCCTCTTACTTCGCTTGTCACGGGGCTGCGCGGCCACAGACTGATCACACCCCGGGCCTGTGGCTGGGCCAGACCTCCCTTCTGGCATGAATTAAGCTTTAGGGAAGTTTGTGACGTTTACAGATCAGAACCAGAACATCAGAACCGATATTCTAAATGGCAGAATCTAGATTCAAAAACTTTTGCCTTGAAACAAAAGAAAACAAACGATGTAAATAAATGTAAATTTTAGCTTTTGGTCCAGGTTCTCGATTGCGTATATATACGTAGGAATGGGAAAAGCTGAAAGTAACCTGTGGAGACGGAAGTAGGGATTTACTTTGCAGCACAAACATTACTGAATGCTGCCCAAAAGCCAAGCCTGTCTGGTCTGGGTCGTACAAAGGGTTAAGGAAAGGGAGGTAACCCCGCTGGTGGGCCAGGCCGCGTCCCGGACTGATTTCCCTGTGCGCACGCTTTCCTGGTTCCTCGACCATAAGTCAGCACAGTTTTACTGAGGACCTACTGTGTGCTTGCACTGCACTGGACCAAAAGACACAAGAAATCTAAAAGTCTAAACACTGAAATTTGAGAGTTTTTAAGACTGTGCTCAGTACATTCATAAAATGGAACACCAGTCATTCATGACAAATGATGTAGTTGTTTATCGAATCACAGGATTTCACACTACGTCTTTAAGTAGGGAAAAGTAAGTGCAAAACAATGTATGTAGTGGGGTCCCGTCCAGTTGTTGTAAAAAAATATATATATATCAAAAGAATATACATTTTAAAAATTGACTTGATAAAAAAATTAATTATCGGGGCACCTGGGTGGCTCAGTCGGTTAAGTGTCCGCCTTGGTCTCTGGTCGGGATCTCTGGGTCCTGGGATTGAGCCCAGCATCGGGCTCTCTGCTCAGCAGGGAGTCTGTTTCTCCCTCTCCCTCTGTGCTCTCGCTCTCGCTCTCTCTCAGATAAATAAAATCTTAAAAAAGAAAAAGCTAATAATTATCACAAGGTGTGGGTTATTTTCAGCAAATCTATACTATTATTTTCTCTATAATGAAAATTTATTGTTTGTATCCATTTTTAAGTTCTTTAGAAAGGCAGATGAAAGGATAAAAAGTATTTAGGGGGAAATCATCGCTGAAGCATCGTGAAGCATTCGGGGTAACCTATTATGTTGGCATTCTATGGTTATCTTTTTTGACCACAAAAACTTTTTGGCCACAGAAGTGGAGCGACAGCGGCAGTTGCCCGTGTATACCACCAGATGGCGCCAAAGTAGCTAGCTAATATTTAGCGCCCAGAGTAGCAACTATATGAGATTTAAAATATCTAAGCTTCTCTGGCCAGAATAAGGGTTTTGTTAATGATGCACTTAAAATTATAGAAAACTTCTTAGAATTATACTTGAGCATGCCAGTGTTTGCTTTACAGTGTTTTTTGAACCTGTTACAATGCTATACCATAACTTAACTGTACTGGCTCTCCTGGTCAGATCTCCCTGTATTCCTGAGATGGGATGCGTCTTTGACTCTGAACCTTGGCTTTCAATAACCTCTCGGTTTCTCGTAAGTTGCTTCAGGAGTCAGGTGGAGATAGGCAGTCACGATGAAGGAGCCTTCCTCCAGGAGGCCCGTTCTCCACATGGCCAGTGGGATGAGCTCACTTCCCAGCACTGTTTCCAGCAGCCCAGCTTCCTGCAGCTTTGCCCATCTCGGGGGCTACTAGCAAGGACCCAGGAGTGGGTCCAGCTTCTGGGGGTGCTGCTGCTGCCTTCAGCAGGCCACTGCTCGCCTGCCTGTGCTGGGAAGGAACACAGGCTTCTGCTGACCCGCACGGCCCCTGACGCTTACCTGAGCAAGTAGGAACTCACCTCAGAAGCTATAAAAGTGATTCTCCACAGGTGGATGCAAAGAGGCACAGAAAACTCTAGGTGCTCCCAGTGGGGGAAACACCACTAGACTGTATGAGTTGTAGAAAGACAGCTAAGGCAGGAAAAGCCGTGTCAGGGCTCAGAGGCCAGGACAGACTCTGATTCTGGGACACCAGAATTTGTACTTTGTACTCGAGAAATGGAATCAGAAATGTGCATTGCTCCGGGAGTCAGTATCTGTAAGCTCTTTGCACTGATGGAAAGAGCGAATACAACAGGACAGTAAGTGGATCTTAAAGGAAGTTCATTGTCAAGAGGCATTTTCTATCTTAGGGGTTAATGCTGGAGATCGGATCAAGCAGATTTTACTCTACTAAAATGAGCAAGGATCTTAATCCTGCAGAAAATGTGCACAGATTATCCACAGAAAATGTGCACAAGCTGAAGAACAATTTATAAGGAGGCTTCACTTACCAAGCTCAGAATGTTGTCAAGTAACGCCAGAGAAGGAACAGATGGGCTTCGTGTTTGTTGAGGCCATTATCTCAGAGTCCGCACGGATGAAGGAAGGTATCTGGACCCCAGGGTTCAGAGAGGGACTCATCCTGCCGGGAAGACTGGATTCCAGGGCAACTTAGCAACAGTCATCTCTAAGTGTCTCTTGGTTTCTTCCCGCAGCTCGATCACTATCCTTCTGTGAGTTACCATCTGCCGAGCTCATCTGATACACTGTTCAATTCTCCGAAGTCGCTCTTTCTAGGAAAAGTTATAGGTAAGAATTCTGTGCTTCATGTATAAACGTCTGATGAGAATATGTTTGGTATAAGAATTCTGTTAGGGGATGTGAATCTGGATTTTTTAAGTTGCCAGGTCGATTTCTGCCCTTGATTCAATCACCAGCACCTTCTCAGTACAAGAGGGTGTGTTGGTGTGCTCAGTGATGTGGAAGAAAAGAAGGGTGTCATCGGATCATCTTTGGGGTGTTTTGCCTTTGAAACACGTTGTGATTGGTGGTTGGGGCTTCTGTGTCGGTGAAGGCCGTGGGCCCAGCATCATTGGGTGTGCGACAGACACTAAAACAGAGGTAAAGCCAAGTGTCTGCCCCCTGCTGCTTTCTGTGAAATTTACACATTCATTTATTTGAGACCCCCTCCTCCCAGCAGTATTTAACTTTGTCGAAGCACATCAGCAGGGTTCTGTCTCCCTCTCACTCTGAGAAAGCTGGCTGGTATCATTTTCAAGTTAGAAGGCCAACGAGGATTGGAAGATGATGGCAGAACCCCCACCCCTCGGTGGGATTGTGGCTCGGAGAGTCCCTCTTGCCCCTTTCTTACCACAGACCGGCACCGTCCGAATTAAAATACCAATGTGATTGGTTAACTATTTTTAAGTGATTGATGTAGAGTCAATGAAAGAATTTTTTTTTTTTTTTTTTTTTTTTTTTACTATGAGCGCTTGTATTGTGAGTCAGGAATGGAAACAGTAAGATGGTGGGGAGTGTGTGAGCCAAGGAGGAAGGGGGCCTGTGGCCAGCAGCTAGTGGTGGTCAGAATGTCGTTAATTGTAAAAAGTGCTCATTTTAAAAGATAGGGGCAGGAGGAAGAGATAATTAAGAGAATACGAGACCCACCTGGTAAGTTCCTGGACTTAGAGCCAGGAACATGCAGGTCAGGTCAGGGCTACAGATGAGCAGAGCTGCCCACGAGGCCCCAAAGGAAAAGGCCACATCCTGGGGAAAAAGATGGGAGGGGCCCTTAGCTCCGTCGACAGGTGGGAAAGGAAGGAAGGTTGAGCATTCACGCCCCTCCCACGTTGCGGGCCTAGTGCGCCCCCCTCCTACATTGTGGGCATGGTACTCGACCTTTTCCGTGTGTGAATGTGACAACTAAATGTCACAACCGATCCAAGGAAGCAAGACCTGTGACGATCAGCCCCATCTATAGGATGAGGAAACAACCCGAGAGAACCAGTCCCCAAAGTTACCGAACTAAGGTGTGGTACAGTGGAGTTTTGAAGGTGGGTCTCTCTTGAGGACAGTCCACGGCCTCAAGCAGAACAAAAGAACTTGTCCAGAAGGGAGGCAGCTGGAGGCCAGGGGATGCCATTCATCAACAAGAGACGGCCGTTTAGTGGAGGAGAGCCTTGGCGTTCGGGAGACATGGTATGTCCTGAGACTCTGGTGAGTGCCTGCATCTCCCACAGGCTTTCCTCCAGTTCAGTCAGGAGCCATTGAAAATGTTACTTGATCCTTTCAGGGCCGTAATCATTCCATCGGAACAAACTCCACACTATGACAGTCTGATACGCCCAAAGACACTGGGCTGTGATGTTCGTAGAGTAACATCTGCCACGCACGCACCTGAAACAGTAGAGTAACATCTGCCACGCACGCACCTCAAACAGTGGACTCTTTGCTTCATGAGAGTCACAACATCACGTTTTGACAGAAATGTTAAGGGACTGCTAAGTCCCCTCACTAGAAGTAATACTGGCTCATCAGTATTTCGGGCCGTGTGATTCAAGTCACACTTGAGCAAAATTACAATATACATTGTGGCGTGGACTGTCAAGGTCATGAACAAATGACATCATAAAGGCAGCATCCTCTGTAATTGAGAATTTACTGGGCTATAAATCTGTGCCAAGTGAAATGCATAACTTGAACCTCAGGCATAGGAGGGTCCACCCAGAGTTTTCTGTACCCCCGGAGGACGATTTTGCTGTGCACGTCAACTAACCAAGCACGTGGCAATGAGTTAAGAACATGGGAACACCTGTAAGGAAGTGGCTGATCCCAAGGTCAGATGGTACCTTGGCATCATGCACACGAGAGGAAGGTAGGAGCTGCCCCTGGTCCCCAGGGCACCGATGTCCCCTAGATACTGACTCTTGTCTATACCAGCCCGGGAGCTCCATGTGGACCAAGGCAGTGACTTGTCATCCCACTGTCTCCTAACAGGGAGCAAGCGCTCAAGAACCATTTGTTGAATTCATACAGAGTAAAGGGGGAAAGAAACAGAAGGCTTGCCATTGAAAAGGGGAGACAGTGGGATGACAATGCTACTATGGTCAAAGAAAATCAGCACGGAGGCGAGATCTGCGGTTCTCATGTACCTGGCAGTCTGGTGTTTCTGAAAGCAGGTGTCCAATAATAATGGAGCACAGAGAATGTAGGCTTTGGAAACAGGCAGAGCTGATGTCTTAGTTCCAGAACACCACAGACCGGGAGGCGTAGGCCACAGGCATTTCTTGTGGTTCTGAAGGATGGGAAGTCCGGGAGCCAGCAGATCAGGTGTCTGGCCGAGCCCCTCTCCGTGGCTGGTAGGTGGCCGTCTGCTCCGGGTGTCCACATGCAGTGGAGGGAAAGGAAGCAAGCTCCCTCCTGTCCCTCCTTACAAGGGCGCTAATGTCGTTCACGGCGGCTCGCTAGTCATGACCTAATCACCGCCCGAAGTCCTCATCTCCTAATGTCACCACACCGGGGGTTAGGATTTCAATCCAGGATTTGGGGGGGACACAGCATTGGTCCGCAGTCACTGGTTTTATTTGAATCCAGGCCTTGCCTCTCATTAGCTTTGAACCCTTAGGCACGTTTCTTGAAACCTCAAGGGCTGGGTTCTTGCAGGCTGTTTTTGTTGGTTTGTTTGTTTGTTTGTTTTTAGCTAATCAATCTGTAGCAGCCAGATGAGTGCCTAGCGTATAGAAAGTCCTCAGAAAATTATTCACAGAGTAAATGAACTACTCGTTTAGTATTAAGCTAATAACATCTTAGGAAGTACCCAACACAATGCCTGGAACATAAAGAAAGAAAAAAATTGCCTTTTATTGATGCCATCTGTGCAGTCATTATGGTCTGTGTTGTAAGCAGAATCCTCTCTGTAATTGCCCCAGTGTCACCGAGACCTCTGTTACCCTCATTGTTCGGAAGAAGGGACCGCGGTTGAGAAAGGTTACATTATTTCCTTGAAGCAGAATTTCCCAGCACCGCACTGTTGCCATTGTGGGTCAGACAGTTCCTTGCGGGGGGGGGGGGGGGGGGGGGGGGGGGGCTGTCCCATGCATCATGGGACAGTTACAGCATCCCCGGCCTCTACCAACTTATGCAAGGAGCATCCCCCAGCTGTGACAGCCAAAAATGTCTCCAGACACTGCCACAAGTCCCCAGCAAGGCCAAGTCAACACCAGCTAAGAACCACTGGCTTCCAGTCCACCAGCTGGTCTTTGGTGGAGGTGGGATTTGAACCGAGAGGAGTGTGACACCAAGAGTTATGCGTTGCTTCCGGAGAACACCTGCGTCTTTCGGAAGGATGAAGAAGCAGGGAGGGGAGCTGATACCCTGAAGACATATTCTGTTAATACAGTCAAAGGAATCCTAGTGAGGGCAATGAAGACTTGGAGGCACCTGGGGAGGCTAACCATTGGCCACTTCCTGAGGCGAATATTCCTTAAATATTTGGCCATTTAGTAGAAGCCGGATTGGTGAGAAACACTTTTTAAGTTCCCCTTTGAAAGCAACATACACTTCAGTGAGAACCGGCCAATATGCACTCACCAGCTCTGTAAATATTCACCTGTAAGGACAGACTAAACTTCAGCCGGAGGTTCGACACCCCCTAGAGATGGATGCTCCCAAGTTGTCGCTTTGTTGGGTCAGCTGCTGATCAGAAACCGATCCTATCAGAGAAGGGGAAGGAGATGGAGCTAAATAAATAATAGGACTTCACATGATGAGCAATGCTTGAAAAAGGATGGAAGAAAGACTCCCTCGTCAAGGACAAGTACGATCTTTCTAAAGGGAATGGAGGAAGTGTGTTTATTTAGAAATAAAAATGTGATCACTGTCAGCCAACATCAAAATTTTAGAGTGGAGTGCTCCCTTTCTGAGTCCTTCTAGAAGGAAGTCAGAATCACAAGCAACAAAGTTTCACAAAGAAGAAATTCCACCAGCCGTCAGTATGTCCATTCTGTATCATTTACTAGCTGAGTGATGTCACAGACTTTGTGTATCTGATTTTCAGCAACAGATTTAATAGTATCTCAAAAACTCTTCAAGTCAAGGGAGAGAAAGATAAGCAGAAACCTAAAGCAGGATCCCTGTTTACTTCTTTTTTAACATTTCATTTATTTATTTGACACGGCAGCTGGGGGAAGTTGGGGGGAGTACACAAGCAAGGGGGAGTGGCAGGCAAAGAGAGAGGAGAAGCAGGGTCCCTACTGAGCAAGGACCCCAATGTGGGACTCCATCGCCGGACCTTGGGATCATGACCTGAGCCAAAGGCAGATGCTTAACCAACTGAGCCACCCAGGTGCCCCTTTCTTAACATTTCTATCAATGGAAAAAGATATAAATAGAATGGTCATTAAATTTGCAAATGACACATAGCTAATGAAAGGAATATTTAACAAGCTAGGTAATAAAAAACAAAAAACAAACTCCAAAAGCCTCTTGATGGGCTAGAAAGACAGGATAAAATAATGGCATGAAATACAATGAAGATAAACTTAAAAACTCCTGCATTCAACCAAAAAAAAAAAAAGAAGAAGAAGAAGAAGGAAAAAAAAAGATAGACATAAATGGAAGACAGAAGACCCTTGGTATCATGAAAGACTCGGGTTGGTTTTCTGGCCAGTTTGGTGTGAGCCAGTATTCTGGGTGACTGATATTTAAATAAGTACTATCCTGAGCTACATTAATAAGAGAATCATGTCCAGAACAGAGTATAGTCAGACCCCAGCAGGATGTCATGGCCTATTCCTAGGCACCTCATTTTCAGATAGATATTAATCTTCTGAGGAAAAGCCCAGATGAACCAAAGGCCCCCCACAAAGAAAAATCAGAAAGCCTGGGGATATTAAGATATGATTAAAAGGCAAGAGAGAATCCATTTCCAGTCTTTGACAGCTGTTACCTGGACAGGTGAGACCCTGCAGAGGCTGACTCACCAGGACCAGAGAAGACTAGTGAGAGCAAGACTTGGGTCCCTGCAAGAACTTCCCAATAATTACCGCTGTTGAAGAATGAGCAGCCGCCATTTTGAGTGGACTCCCCGCTATGGAGAGTCCTCAACAAAGGCTCACTGGAAATTCCTCTGTACTTTGAGTTTTCTGGATGGAGTGAGGCCAGATTAGGAAAGCCTAAAACCCTTGAAACAGTATAATTTGTGCTGGGAGTAACTTTTTTTTTCCAAAAAGGTGAGAAATACAGTATTACAGGGGAGAAGTTCCTCCTTTCCCGTGTGAAAACTGACAGGATAATTCAATCCAGGGCTCCTTGACATACATCCCTCCGTGCTCTGGATGCAGTAGAGATGTGGATGAGAAGAATGTCGCTGTATGTTAGTATAATAGGCAGCCTTTGCTTTTAGGATAGCAAATTGGTTGTAATTTTAATTTTAGAAAGGTATTTCTGAGCCCTTGTCTATTCATTTTTTCAAATTCACTATTTGTGCCAATGCTATAAATCACTGTAATACAAAATCATAATAAGGTGGGTCTATATTATAACAAAAAGGCAACAGTTCCTCTGTGTAAGTTTGAGAGGCTATGTTTGGAAGAAATTGAATACTGTTGCAGGGCAACTCGCACTTTACTGAGCATTGTTATTTGTCAGTGGAGGCAAAATTAAAAGTGAACATCTGTCTATTCGAATTTAATAGGGTTTGTAAGTTTTGTTAGTCCCAAATTGTAATATTTTCCAAACCACCATTATTTAAAATAACTCTGATAGGAGATATACCTATTGGATAGGCACTATATTGCATTACATCCTAAAATGTGAATATTATGATCTTTTGATAAAACATCCTTATTCTAGGGCTTTTCAAAACTTTCTGGAACTCTGGCAAAGCCTTCACACACAGCAGGAAATGACATACTTCTGTCTCCATTCACTGGGTAGGTAGTATACTATGGTAAACATTATGCTGCTCACTGAGGTATTTCTGGCCAAAAAGTTAAGTGTAGAAAAGACATATGCAGTGTCTGGACTAGAACATTTCATTGTTGGTTCGAGAGTCTCTGGAGTACTTCTGTCCCTTTGTCATGGGGACAGGAAAGCCTGAAGACTATGGTGGTTCCGTCACCTGGATCCCTCTGTGACCACTAGGAACAGAGAACAGAGAACCCGTCAACCCGTGACTATCGATAGGGAGGAAGGAAGGAAGGAAAGGAGGAGAAGAGGAAGAAGGGAAGGGAAGACAAGACTGACTCTTGCTCTTTTAAGCTACTGAGACTATGGGGCTATTTGTTACTGTGGCACAGCTTGGCCTATCCTGACGGAGCTGAGAGCAGAACTTTGCTATCACACACTTGGGATTTCATTCTTCATTTCTGACTTTCAGACTGTATGACTTCGCATCGTCACTTAACGTCTTGCACATTCTGTTTCCCTATGTGTAACCTAGGCATAGGAACAGTCCATAATTCACAGGATTCAGCAGAATAACACACTTAAGAGATAGCACAGGGTCTGCCACGTAGTATGTGTGTAGTAAACATTAGTTGTTTTTTTTATTCAGCCATCACTAGGCAAGTATGTAGTGATCCCGTGTCGTATACCAGGCATTTCTATGTCATTGATACACCAGGGGTATTCCAGACAGGCACAGTTGCTGCCTTTAGAGGTCTTGAGTGCTACCTGGAGGAGAGGAGAAGACAATGGAAGGAATTAGAAGTGGAAGGATGCATGGCAGGGTAAACGGAAGACAGAAGTGTAGGAGCCCTCTGGGAGCAAGGAGGAAGGGCGCGTCACCCGGTCCAGAAGACAGGACGTACCAGAGGAAGTGGCACAGAAGCCAAGACCTGAGTGAGAATTTAGAACTGCCTGGGCAAGGGATAGGGTGGCGGAGAGGGCAGAAAGAGGAGCGATTTTCCAGCGCTCTCTTGCACTACAACAACCCGCTCAAAACTTTGTGGTTTGAACAATACTTCATTATTGCGCACAGTAATTCTGGGTTCTGACGGGATGGCCCTTCTGCTTCACATGGTGTCCGACAAGCTGTTAACAGGTCTCAATCCACGGGGCTGCCCAGGAGTCTCCAGAGGCCTCCATTCCCCCGCCCTGGCTCCACATCATGGCCATGCGGGCGTCCTACCTGCGTGACGGCGGGCTCTACGGAGGGGCATTCCAAAAAGTAAAGGTGCAAGCTAGAGACCCCGAAGACCCCCACCTCAGAAGTTACTCGTATCCCTCTTCCCTCAGGATGTTGGCCAAAATCTCGCTCCAGCCCATATTCCAGGAAAGGAGAAGCAGACTTCTCTTCCTGATGGCTTAGAGACAAGTTCCCACGGCGGAGGAGCAGGTGGGATGGCAGGTGCGGTCGTGACCGTCTTGGGAAACACCGCATGCTGCGAGGGATCTTCGCAGCCTTATTCAGAGTGGTTGAAACTGAAGTGCATGATGAGGGTCAAAGCAGCAGCAGTAACTCCGCGCAGCCTGAGACAGGCCCTGTGAGTAGGTCCAAGTGGTCTCATCTGCTGGGACAGTCCCAACTTCCTCCTGCCAAGACAAGAGTGAATTATTAGCAATGCTCAGGTTCATGCTAAAAATGTGACCCAGGGGATACCTAAGTGGCTCAGTCAGTTAAGTGTCTGCCTTCAGCTCAGGTCATGATCCTAGGGTCCAGGGATTGAGCCCTGCATCAGGCTCCTTGCTCAGCGGGGACCCTGCTTCTCCCTCTCCCTGCTGCTCCCTCTGCTTGTGCACTCTCTCTGAGAAATCAATAAATAAAAATCTTAAAAATAAAAGAAATGAAAATGCAACACAGTGGGGACTGAACGGGGTGATCACCTGTCTTGTTTTGGGATCGTCCGAGAGGAGCACTGGAGATCAGAGCCCCAGCCTATGGTCCAGAAAAGGAGAAGCCTCTTGGGGGAGTAGTGTGAGTAAGAGGAAGGAATGAGGGTTTGAAAACGAGTTTATTTGGGAGCAAATCCCAGGGCATATTGGTCGAGCAGTGGAGAAATGAAACGGGAAGGAATGCAGTGTTATCAAGCTACTCACCATTGTGGGCAGTGGGAGCTCAGGACCAGTGGGGAACTGTGGGACGCGGGACACAACCTGCCTTGCTGCCTCTGCTGGCCCAGGAGGAAGCCAGGGCTTTGTTCCCCCTCCTTGAGAGCTCAGCCCAGGGCTGCTTGCAGGAGTCTTAACTCCCCAGCAGTTCCCACCCACCCTGTGTTCCTGCCCAACCTGCCCCCAGGCCAGAAGAAAGCACAGGGCATGTGGGATCATAGGGCTTGGTCTTTAGTGTCTGGGATGATGGTAGAGGCGTAAGGCAGGACCTGACAGTGTCTGTGATTTACAGGTTTTCTCTACGAGCCATGTTAAGGCTTTAGTGTTATCCTGGAAGCAAAAAGATGTCATGGAAAGATTTTTTTTTAATCAGGAGAATAAGCTGACCAGGTTGACACTTTAGAAAGATAACAGCACCTGCGGGGTGAGCAGTGCCACAAGGAGCCGAGTGAGAGGCTGTGGGGACCGCGAGCTGAAGGCCAGTGTGGCCGTGACAGACTCGCACGTCGTAATGCACCAGACATCTTCGGCAGGCACAGGAAACGCAGCGTCTTTGTTTGCCTACGACGATCTGATGTTCCTTCTGGATAACAAGGGCACATGAACGAAAGCCCAGTCTAGCTTACAGTTGAATCTGGCTTGATTACTTCAGCCGTCCTTTCTGGCTGAGCTCTGTCCCACTGCAATGAAAATGTTCAGTCTCTCCAGTGGCTCACCCGTCCCCTGCTTTCTAGAAGACGGTGACCAAGTGTATAGAATACAGACGGGGATGGGCAGTGGGATGTGGCAGCTTACGTGTGTGTCTGACATTCTCACAGGAGGACCCAGGGTCAGGCTGTCCTTCCTCAGGTTTGTGTCGCCTGCCATGGGCTGGCCTTGAGCCCAGCATCCTGATGGTAAAATCTGTGGCTGGAGAACTCAGAGCCCCCTTCTGACTCAAGCAGTGCCCGGGGAGCACCCGCCATTGCTCTCTCTGCTTCCTTCGGTCCCTCAGCTCTCACTTGAGACAGACCTCTAGTCTCTGTCATGACCTTCATCCTCGCGGTGGCAGATGTCAGCACCCAAGGCAGCCTCGGTGGTGAACCATCGTTGGCTTTGTCTCAGAGTCCCCTCCTCACAAGACTGAGGGGCTGCCCGCTCACTCTTCTTCCCTCTCCTAATGAGGCCCGGTTGCCCCATATCGTTGCAAGACCCCCTACATGACCGTCTCCTCCCAGAGCCCCAAATTGGGAAGCAGAATACGAGCCCCACCCCCACCCTCAGTCCCCTTCCTCTCCCTTCACAAACACACCTCCTGCTCTCGGGGCAAAGCTTAGCTCCTCTGTTTCCCTCTGGGTTTCCTCTTTCTCTCATAGTCCTTTCAGGCTTTAAACAACAACAAACTCCTTGCTTTTACTTCCTGATTCACGTAGCTATTGTCCCAAAAAAAAAAAAAAAGTGTCATATAACAAACAATACCAAAACTGAGTGGCTTAAAACAACAGTCATTTTTCCTCACTAATCTGTGGATCAGCGAAGGGCTGAATGTCTCTGTGGTACAATGGTCACCTTTCTCCTGGGATCATGGAGTTAACACGGGCATACTCACCACAAGCCAACGGCAGAGGCACAAGAGCACAAGCCTGCTGGCGCGAGCGCGTTTCAATCCTTTGGTGTTGCCACACCCACTGATATGCTGTTGGCCAAAGGAAGTCATAGGGCCAGTCCGGAGTTGAGGCTCAGGAACAGACTCTGCTTCTTCAGTAGGAGGGAAAGCAAAGTGACTTGGCAGAGGCATAGACCCAGTGTGGGAAGAACTAAGGACCTTAACACAATCCACTGTGTCCCCTTTCACCAAATTATCTACAACTAAGAAATAGCCTCTTGACTTCCCCGTGTTAGCTAGATGGGTGGGTACTGTCTCTATCCCAGGAAAACTCTATGACCTGCTTTGACCTTGATGGGTTAAAAGGTATGAGTAAAGGAATTGGAGGAATTCATTTATTCACCCAAAAGTATGTTGTTTATATATACCAGGTGACTGGGATAGAAAATGAATAAAACAGCAAAGTCCTTGCCTTTAATTAGCATATATTCTAATGGGCATGGACAAAGACTCAGAAGATAATTAACTGTCTGATATATGTTAGCTAGTGATCAATGCTATCAAGAAGAATTAAAGGGGGCTTAGCAGTAACGAGTTTTAGACTGGCTGGGAAGTCCTGTCAGAGGAGATTGAATTTAAGCAGAGGTCTGGGGAAGCTAGCGAGGACGATGTGTTGATCCCTGGAGGGAAAGAATCCCAGGAAGCATGAGGGACAGTGCAGCGGCTGGGAGGTTAGGTAGAGACATGCTGGACTTGTTCAAGGAACAGCAAGAAAGGCGGTATGGCTGGACCACAGTAAGGACAGGACAGAATGGTAGGGGATACCTGAAGCCAGAGGGTTAGCCAGCAGCTAGATAGTCCAGATTGTGGAGTCTGCCTTTTATTGTAAGTGAGATAGGAAGCAGAAGACTTAGATCTGATTTGTGTATTAGAAGCTACCATAGTAACTGCACTGGTTTGGTGGCAGAAGAAGAGACAGGCAAGATGACAGAGGAGACCAGTCAAATTCTAGCTGTAGAATCTAGGTGAGAGATTCACCAAAGCCACAGTGGTGCTAGCAATGGAGAAATATTTGAAATAAGAATATATTAAAGGTAGAGCCCATAGGATTTGGTGATGGATCAGATGCGTTAAGTGAAGGAAAGAGATAGCAAAGAAGATTCCTTGAGTTTGGGGCCAGAATAGATGGGTAAATGGTGGTGCCATTTACTGAGGGCAACACTGGGAGAAGTTTGGGGACTGGGGGATAAAATTAAGACTTCTGTGTTGGACACATTCAGGACCATTCCATTGAGTTGTGGTCATCTGCTACAGAAACTGAGTACTTCCTGGAGCAAATCCCACCTTCTCCCATTTCTACCCCCTATTCCTCTGAAGGCAGAGGGGTACAGACAGGCTCATGGGTCATTACTCAGAAAGGCAGAAGAGAAAAGTAGATAGCTCCACTGAAAAATAACACAAGTGTTATCCCCATGCCATGAAAGGGAACATCATATTGATACACAAAACAACTTGGATGAATCTCTAGGAAATAATGCTGAGGGAAAAAAACCAATCCCAGAAGGTTCACACCTAGTGATTCCATTTACATGATGTTTTTGAAATGATAATACTTCGGAAATGGAGGGCAGACTAGGGGTTGCTGGTGGTTAGTGACAGGGGCAAAAGGGGAGAGGGTCTGAGGTGGTATAAAAGGGCAACACAAGGAATTCTTAGGAATTGTTGGAATTATTATCTGGACTGTGGTGGTGAATACACAAACTTACACAGCTATAAAATTGAATAGAATTTTACAATTTCAGGGCACCTAGGTGGCTCATTCAGTTAAGAGTCTGACTTTTGATTTTGGCTCAGGTCATGATCTCAGCGTCCTAGAATCAAGCTTGGAATCAGGCTCCCTACTCAGTGGGGAGTCTGCTTGTCTTCCTCTGCCCCTCCCCCTGCTCATGCATTTTTCTCTGTCTCTCTCACAATAAATCTTTTTTAAAAATAATTTTACAATTTCTACGCACACACAAATGATACACCTACAACCAGTGAATTGTATCCATCTCAACATCCTGATCATGATATTCTCCTATTGTTTTGTAAAGTGTTTCCTTGGGAAAAACTGGGCAAAATATACCAGGGAACTCTCTGTATCACTTCTTACAACAGCATGTGTTTTTGCAACTACCTCAACACAAATTTCAATGCTTGAGAAGTAACAGAAGTAAAGCAAGACCTACTCATGCTAGTCTCTGGAGTCCTATATTCCTGGGATGGTCCACCAGGGGCTAGCGTCCTAGATGCTACAGGAAGGTGCCACACAAGGAGGACACGAGATGACGGCACCAGCATCTCTCCTGTTCACTCTGGACTTTCCTGCCTTTGCCACTAGAGGTTAGGAAATGTACGAGAGCGAAATACCTACTTCCCGCTTAGGAGTTCTGTCATTCCACTAGAGTGGTTATTGAAGGGGATGAGTAATATAATGCATTTCTAGAAATGGAGGCAGAGGAAAATGTGGTGGATTGACCTCCCGGCTACTGCTTTTAGAGAGAGGCCCTGAGAGCAGCTTATCCCCCTGTGATTTATCTCCACGTCCGAAGAGTGGAATGCAGCAGAATTGATAGATGAACAAATGGTAAGTAGTTAATTGAAATTTCTGCTTAGTTGCCTTTGGCCTTTATTATAATGATTAAAGAAGAAGTAAAACACTAATGAGAGACCATGTTAAATGATAGGCAAGAAGTAATATTAAAATTGAAGAGAAGCAATTATATCTAATTTTTCACATCCGAAAGAGAATTTAGCATTGTCTTAATGTCCAAGATCTCCCCCAGGCTGAAGGAAATCTACATGGAAGGAATCTGCCCAGTGACTTATAGTTTAAGGTTAGCTTCTCATTCTTTTATAATTGCCTTCAACTGTCATTCTTAGAAATGTATTGGGATTTTTTTCATTATTACTATTACCTTTGTAGAATCACAGGGGGCCCTACAGAATAACTTATTTAAATTATATCATATCACAGCTGAGGAAAGCAATGTCCACGAAGGTGAAGTGATTGGGCCAAAGTCACATAACAGGCTAATTCAATACCTTTTCTGAAATAATACCATCACTATCATAATCACCTTTGCTTGTCACTCAAATGTGGCTTAAACAAGTACGATTAATAATCACATCATTATGACCCAAAGACACACTCTGGACATCAAGATAAAATGGCTACAAAAGCAAATCTTTTTTTTTTTTTTTTAGATTTTATTTATTTATTTGACAGAGGGAGATCACAAGTAGACAGAGAGGCAGGCAGAGAGAGAGAGAGGGAAGCAGGCTCCCTGCTGAGCAGAGAGCCCGATGCGGGACTTGATCCCAGGACCTTGAGATCATGACCTGAGCCGAAGGCAGCGGCTTAACCCACTGAGCCACCCAGGCACCCCCAAAAGCAAATCTTTTAATAAAGTATAGACTGGAAGAGGAGATGACATGGAGTGACAGTTAAGACACAGGCCCCGCTGCAAACACCTGGGACTCCAGCTGTCCCACCTCCTAAAGGAGCCTCAGCAGGTTTTCTGCAGATCTAGGCTTCATTTTCCTAATAATGGTACCCCCAACCCATGGCATACGCTTTGTTGTGAAGATTAGAAATGGTACCAGGAATGCAAAGGGCCTGTCATAGAGCCTGGCACATCCTAAGTGCTCAGTCCATCTTAGAAAGTGTTATTACATCTGATCTTGGATTTTCAATTTATAAAAATAAAGGAAGGGCTGACCTCAATACCCAGTTATCATTAAAAAGAGAAAAAGAATAAAATAAGCAGTGAAAACTTTGAGAAATTTCAATGGAAAACACATCTCTCCATCTTGTTTTTCCAAAATTAAATTATTTTCCATTAACAAAAACAACCCCAAAAAGGCATTTATCATTAAAATGCAGTGAGAGAACAGAAATTCATGACATGTTTAGTATTTGCTCAAACCAGACTGTCAAAAACAGGGGACCCATTTCTATCCCAAATCTTCAGCTCACCTGTCTTTGACACACAGCATACATGTATATACCCAGTTATTTCTAAATAAACATTGTGAAAGCCAAAATTCCTCTTATTATAATACCTAAAAATTTCATATTTGGGAGTTTACCTACTTGTTAACATTTATCTATAACGTGAAAGGAGTGCTCATGGCACATTTGTATACAAGAAATTAAATTTTCTCTGTCTTCCAGAATACCCTTAACTGTAGTACTGAAATGCCATTGCTCCTAAGAAAGGAGGCCATGGTACGCTTTCTAGACAAGATATGCATGTTAGATAGGCTTCCCTGATAACCATTAAGTTTTAGCACTATTGGCTAGGAGTTCAATCTTAATGGATCGACAATATATATTAAATAAGGTGCCTTGACAAACACACATCTATAACGAGGTCCTGTATGGATAAAATGTGACCAGAGGCTCGCAGGAACCTAACCGTGTATTTCCCCTAGGAGCAACAGTCCAGAATGTAACAATCCCACGCTCACAAGGACTCTACAGAAAGTAACTGCTGTGAATAATGAGAACCCCTGTATGCTTTTGAACTCCCTATCATGTGAATAGGATAATACAGGATATAGGATATCCTGTAATATAGGATAATACAGGATAATGTGGCACTTGGCAGTTCTAAAGGCGTGTACATAACTGTTGTCACATATACCCACAGAGGTTAGGGTGAGAGTTGTTATTGCTCAGTGAGGTAGAGTAACAAGTCCAACTAGTGCTCCCCAGGATGGCTTTCATCTTCCCCTCGGGGTCTGTGACATCTCATGGTGTCTCCTGCAGCACAGAGATTAGCTGCCACTTGGCATCACGGCGTCTTAGGACCCTGGGAAGGAGCATATGACGGGTTTGGCAGGGACAGGAGTCTGGACAACAAAGGTCCTTTGCATAATCTCGCTAAGGACTTCTGATTCCAGCCGCAGAGACCTTGAAGGTAAGCCCACTGAGATGAAATCGGGTCACACTTTATTTAAATACCGTGAGGGACAAAACAGAAAAACACCAGGAGAAGGACGGGAGCAGAGTTAGCCAGGAGGTCAGTGCTCTGGCGACGCCTCCCCCAGCCTGATGACCTGTTCTGGAAGGCCGGCCTCCTCGCAGACGTTCCTGGAACTGCTGACCGAGGAACAGAGAAGGCATAGAAAAATGTTTGCTTCGTTTTCTATTTCAGACGTTCAGATGTTTGCTTTGGCTGCCCCCAAAAAGAAGCATTAAATGTTTACAACAGATAATTCCTATGACTTTTAACGTTTCCTGGCAGCTAACGTGGCTGGATTTTGCATACGTCACCTCCATGCTCTGGAAATAAGATAGATAGACTCTGTGGCCTAATGAGTCTTTTTTCTGCTTTTAAATATAGCTGTTAAAAGCAACGAAGTGTGCTTATTTATCTAAGAGCTAATCTTCTTAAAGAAATTTTGATCATTTTTAATTCATAATTCACACCTCTCTGCCTAGTTAAATTCATTCTCAGACTCTAATCCCATCTTTATTGTCCATGAGGAATTAGCATTTGAAGTGTGACCTCAGGGCTGAAGCTACCTCGTGGTAAGTCAGAAAGGAACCCTTATTTCATTTTTCTTCGAGTAAAGTCAGCTTTAGTCCACGGCCTGCTTTGAGTCTCATCTACAGTAACTAGACAGATAAAACAGGGAGCACTGTCTTCTGGAGAGCTTGGTGAATTCACCTTGTGGGTAAGCAGTAAGCGCCTACTTAAATCTCCACTTGATACCTGAGGGGAGAGCGGAGGAGAATTTCAAGTGACAGGGGCCGAGTCCTATCGCTGGTGGGTGGAACCGGGATTTCAGGGCAAGTCTTTCTGTGCCTGCCTCGTGTGTGTTTGTTTTACAAAAGACCAAAGGCCCCGCGAGGGAGACCTAGTATTTTTATTTGACATTTCAAAATGGGGATCCTCTAGGTCTCTGATAACAGTGTGCTCTCCTCTCTCCTTCCCCTCCACAGAAAGATTTAGACTGAGAATCCTTGTTCATATGGGAAGTGCAGAAGGACCTGGGGAAAAAAGACAAATCATTCCAATAAACGTAGTTTCAACACAAATCCATGCATAATTAACTTGGGGGGTCCTAACTCTTCTTTTTTAAGACACTAAGTTTTTAGAGATTTTTCTTACTTTTAGTCATGGGAATCAAACCCCAAAAATGTAACATCTTTTCATTTTTTTAATACTAAGTTTATTCAATTAAAATCTATTAATATCAAATTAGGGGCAACATACGGTATACGTGAAGTCCTAGAACTAATTTCAAGTCAAGTGACCCAGGCTTGCTATGACCTACTGTCATGCAGCTTGATAGTGCGGCTTGATTTTATAGGCTTCTTCAATTTTGTAATTAATTGGTTTTATTTTCTAGAGCAGTTTTAGGCTTAAGAAAAACTCAGGGTGGGCACCTGGGTGGCTCAGTCGGTGGAGTGTCTGCCTGCGGCTCAGGTCATGACCTCAGGGTCCTGGGATCGAGCCCCGCATCGGGCTCTCTGCTCAGTGGGGAGCCCGCTTCTCCCTTTCCTTCTGTCTCTCCCCTGCTTGTGTGCTCTCTCTCTCTCAAATGAATAAAATCTTTTTAAAAATCTAAAAAAAGAAAAACTGAGGGAAAGTACAGAAGGTTCCGTATACGTGCCCACCACCCCCACACGCGTAGTCTCCTCTTGCCACATCGCACTTATTTTTAGCACCGTACACCTCCTCAACATAGTGCCCTTGTTGTAAGTGAAGAACAAATATTAGTGCAGTATTATTAGCTGAAGCCCATGGTTGACATTAGGGTTCATTCTTTGTGTCGCACAATCCGTAGAGACTGACACGTGGGTAATGACACGTGTCCACCGTTAGCGTGGCCCTTAGGATGCTTTCCTCTAAAAGCCCTCGCGTTCAGAGTGTTTTTTCTCCCGTCCCCACCCACTAGTGGCCGCTGACTCTTCCACTGTCTCCGTAGGTCTGCCTTTTCCAGAATGTCATATGGGTGGAATCATAGAGTATGTCGCCTTTCCAGACGGGCTTCTTTCGCTTAGCAAGATGCATTTCAAGTTCCTCCATGTCTTTTCAGGGCTTGATAGTAGCTTCTTTCTTTCTTTTCTTTTCTTTTTTTTTTTTTAAGATTTTATTTGTTTATTTGACAGAGATCACAAGTAAGCAAAGAGGCAGACAGAGAAAAGGGGAAGCAGGTTCCCCACTGAGCAGAGAGCCCGATGCTGGGCTCGAACCCAGGATCCCAAGATCTGAGCTGAAGGCAGAGACTTAACCCACTGAGCCACTCAGGTGCCCCTTTTTATTTTATTTATTTATTTATTGCTGGGCGATAATGCAGCTTTATTTTGCTGGGGGTGGGGGGGGAAGGGGCGATGGAATCAAGAAGCTAAGTTTGAATAGTTGTGACAGAAAAGAGGCAGAAGTCAGTAAAGAAAACCAGTTGTTCAATTTTCCCCATTACTGTACGGACCTCACAGCTCTTTGACGAGCTGACATTGATGGCAAGATTGGTGTCACCGATCAAGTGTTGGCAGTTCATGCCATGAACTGGGTTGGCCCTCCTTTTCCTGACTCTGCTTATAATCACCTTAATCCCAAAGCAATTTGTTGTGTTACTTTTTTAATTAAGTGTTAGAGTGTATCAGTCTCAGGTGTACAACGTAGTGATGGAACATTTATATCCATTACAAAATGGTCGCCACAGTAAACCAGCTGTCCTGTGTCCCCGTCCCGAGTTAGTACGTGTTATTAACCGTATTCCCTAGGCTGTCTGCTGGATCCCTGAGCCTTATTTATTTTATAACTGGAAGTTTTTACCTTTTAACCCCTCCCCTTATTTCACCCATCCCCCAGCATCCTCCCCATGGCAACCCTCAGCTGTTCTCTGTACCTATGAGTCTGTTTCTGTTTTGTTTGTTCATTTGTTTTGTTTCTTAGATTCCACATGTGAGTGAGATCATATGGTGTTTGTCTTCTGTCTGGTTTATGGCACTTAGCATCGTGCTCTCTAGGTCCATCCATGTTGTCACAAATGGCAAGATTTTAATCCCTTTTTATGACTGAGTAATATTCCCTTATATATATAATCTTATATATGTATAGGATATCTTCCTTATCCATCCGTTCACTGATGGATGCTTAAGTCGTCAAAAGAACCTATTTTTAACAAATACGCATATATCCTCTCTGAGATATTTTAAATTATTTATTAGGGAGGAGAAATGACACTAATAATTAATTTGGCTTTGCATATTCTGTGGGTCTCTTTAGATCACATGTCACTGAACAGTCCTTATCTGATTTTGGAAACTGTTGTATTCATTTCTCCTGCTGCCTCACCAAAAGAGTCAAGCATAGCCTTTTCATTTGCGGTATCTGCAAACCTCTCCACCAAGAAATGAACATTTTTTTAAAAGATTTTATTTATTTATTTGACAGAGAGAGTGAGAGAGCGCCAGAAGGCGGAGCAGCAGAGGCAGAGGGAGAAGCAGGCTCCCCAATGACCAGGGAGCCCAATGCAGGGCTCGATCCCAGGACCCTGGGATCATGCCTGAGCTGAAATCAGAAGCTTCACTGACTTAGCCACACAGGCCCCCCAAATGAACTCTTTTAAGGTTTAGAGCAATGACTCTAAGACAGAATCTGTAAGTGATGAGCAAATATTTCTTGTACAACTAATGTGTGCTTGAAGTTAGCATAAGGACCTGTCCTTAAACTTCCTGTTCATTTTATTTTGACTTTTAATAAGAACAGATGAAAATATCTTCTTCCACAGCAAAAGGAAAAATCCCACTTTATTGTATATTGAATTTTGAAGAAGCAAGAGAAGAGACTTGATCAGAGAGTGAGGAATGTGTCCCCTTTGACTGCCCTGATCTCCCAAAGGTTGCCTACGTTCCACACCAGGTGCCCTCAGAGGACTCTATCAGCTCAGCTGTCCCCACATGGCTACAAGGTGCCTGGGTCCCTGATGCTGTACTGAAGGGCCATCATGCGGGGATTTGAGGGAGCGACAATGATCCTTTTCTGGGAGAAGAAGGTTGAGGGGACTAAAGTGGGAAGAATGCTGCCCCAGACTTGCCCTTCAGGACTGGAATCAGTCTGCTCCCTACGGCAGAGGTGACCCCGGTGACAAACCGTGTGTCACTGACATGTAACGGGCACAGTGCTTGTAAGGGTTTTCTTTTTTTTTTTTTCCCAGATTTATTTATTTATTCAAGAGAGAAAGAGTGAGCAAGAGCAGGGGAGAGGCACAGAGGGAGAGGGAGAAACGGACTCCCTGTTGAGCTTGGAGCCTGATGCGCGGGACTCGATCCCAGAACCCTGGGATCATGACCTGAGTCAAAGGCAGATCCTTTAACTGACTGAGCCACCCAGGCTTCTCATTGTGAGAGTTTTTAAAACAGATTCCTACCCACAGAGTGAAATAGCAGAGACCTGAAGTAGTCCTCCCCCAGAGTCCCGCCTTTGGAAGCCCAACCACAGTCCTTACACATGCTGTCATCCTCACTCAGAAGACCAACATGTGGGACAATCCCCTCGCTTCCATTCATCCTTGGAAGCAAAATGACGAATTACACACACACACACACACACGCACACTCACACATACAAACCAAGGGTTGGTCAAGAGATCAGCCTTGCTATCAGCAAACACAGTTGGCACCCAAATAGCCAGTCATTCTGCCATCTGTCACATATCACTCCACAGGCCAGGTGCCCTAAATGTCAGTTGAACAGACTGTCTTGCTTGCGCTCTTCACCAGACGAGGCTCTCCACAGCCAGGTGCTGCTGGAGGAGGCAGCAGCTGGGAGCAGACATTCCTCCCCTGCACACACGCATGTGGTCAGCAGGAGTCCCTACTGATCAACCCCCTTCCACATCAACACTTCCAAACAGATGATATTTTTGTCAGCAGTGTGCCTTCCTTCGATGACAAGCCACATTGCTTTTTTTTTTTCCAGCATAACAGTATTCATTATTTTTGCACCACACCCAGTGGTGCAGTGCAATCCGTGCCCTCTATAATACCCACCACCACATTGCTTTTTAAGAGAACTTCTCTTAAGAATGATGAAAATTCAGGTGGCACTCAAGAATTTGTAGGACTTGGTATAATCAGAACCTGCTTTCATTGTTATATGCAGAACATCGATGAATTTCTTTTCTCAATAAGTTTAAGTAGTCACAGCATCCTAGATTTTTTAAAATAGCAATATGATTGAATAATATGGTATTTATATATATATCTGGGTTTAGTATTTCAGAAGATAGATATAAAATTTAAGCTTGCAATAAAAGTAGAGAAGAGGGACACCTGGGTGGCTCAGTGGGTTAAAGCCTCTGCCTTCGGCTCAGGTCATGGTCCCAGGGTCCCGGGATCGAACCCCGCATCGGGCTCTCTGCCTGGCAGGGAGCCTGCCCCCCCCCTCTCTCTGCCTGCTTGTGATCTGTCTGTCAAATAAATA
>NC_081560.1:6962660-7102566 GCF_022355385.1 Mustela nigripes | reverse complement strand
CTGTCTGTCAAATAAATAAATAAAATCTTAAAAAAAAAAAAAAAGTAGAGAAGAGAGCAAAAAATAATTTTAACTTGGCTAAAAACATTTCTTGCTTTTAAAAAAGTCATCGTACAGGGGCGCCTGGGTGGCTCAGTGGGTTAAGCCTCTGCCTTCAGCTTAGGTCATGGTCTCAGGGTCCTGGGATTGAGCCCCACATCAGGCTCTCTGCTCAGCAGGGAGCCTGCTTCCCCACCCCCCTCTGCCTGCCTCTCTGCCTACTTGTGATCTCCGTCTGTCCAATAAATAAATAAAATCTTTTTTAAAAAAGTAATAGTACATAACAGCTTTTACCTGTACATTTAGAAATCAGAGCCCAATGCTCTGTCACGTGGTAGAGAAACCACACAGAAAGTCCAGCTGATTACCTGCAATATTCCTCTGCAAATTCTAACCCTAAAATATTTCTCTATAATGCTTGCAAGAAAAAAAAAATCTACAAGACTTTTTTTTTTTTTTTTTTTTTTTATGATTGTCAATGCTCCCTGTATTTTGATTCCCACTCTGAAGGACGGGGATATGAAAACCAAATCCAGTTCGCAAGGAAGAGAATCTTGATTCACTTTGTTGACACCATCACTGAAGAATGATAACGACCCCATTTTGTGTAACGCATTCCACAGGTGTGAGCAACAGACAGGCCCGTCGCTTCCGATCTCGCGGGCAGATGGCATCTGGGCCGCCTTCCCACTGTGGACTCGTTAAAGTGCTGGTTCATTTCCCGCTGTAATTGGGTCCCACTGCAGTCTTTTCTGTTAAGCGCCTTACTCACACTGCATTCTCGCTCACTTCTCTGCAAAACCCTTCTCCAGTGTGATCCTGCCTCAAAATGCACGTGATCAGTGGGTCAGCCTGGGGTGCTGCCTCGTCTCCGAGGACCGTCAGTCAGTCCCTTAAGTTCAGAGAAGTTTCCCTAGCAGCCTTCTTGCATTTATACCCAGGAGGGATATAAATTCTATATTATAAACTAGATATTATAGATATATAATTTTTTTGTGGCTGCACAAAGGGGAAATCATTACCTAAAATGCTTTTACTGAAGAGTGTATTTGGTGTTTCTTCAGTGCCTTTAGCTTCCTTGCAAAAATGGACAAACACAAGGCATGTTTTACATTTGTGTGAAGGTAGATCCTGGGATCTGACAATGCCGAGGGCCCTGGAGATGAGGGTTTGGGACCAGCCAGTACTCCAGGATCTCTGTGGGATGCAAGAGCCGGAGCTCAATAGCAAGAGGCCATACCTACCCCAGTACGAGGCTGACTTTGAAAAAGGAGTGCCAGGGCGCTGGATGGCTCAGTGGGTTAAGCCTCTGCATTCAACTCAGGTCATGATCTCAGGGTCCTGGGATCGAGCCCCGCATCGGGCTCTCTGCTCAGCGGGGAGCCTGCTTCCCCCTCTCTCTGCCTGCCTCTCTGCCTACTTGTGATCTCTCTCTCTCTCTCTCTCTGTCCAACAACAACAACAAAGGAGTGCCCAGTAATAACAGAAGTGTGTAAATAACTTTTATTTGCAGTAGAGACTTTTTAAGGTCAGAAGAGCACCAAAAAACGGGCTTTGACATCTCAGAAGAAGTAGCACTGAATTCTCTTTCACTCTATTGATCCCCACGCAGTGGTTTCTGGACGGTGAGGAAAATGCCATGAAGCGATAAGGGCAACATTTCATATTTTAGCCCGAGAAGAAAAGGAAAAACATGCCTCATACCGGCCCAGTTAGGAGCCAGGAAAACCCAGAAGCAAAGTTACTTTCCTGCAAAAGCTAGGTTTTCACAAAAGGAAGGTTTCAGGATTCTGTAAGTGTGAGAGCTGAGAAGGAAGGTCTTTTTTACTTCGTAGCCAGGAGGGCAAGGAGAAGAGGACCTGGTTGAGCTATTAGGGTCAAAGGAAGTTTGCAAAATGAAGTGGACCAGGAAGACATTGCAAGAGTTTTATTTTCCAACCAATTTAGACATGTGGATGAATTATGGACACGATGTAGAACCCAGATTTCTCCCAAGTTCTGCGTTTCCTTTGACGTCCAAGATAGGGTAAAGCTGATGGGTTTGCGCTGATGAAAACAGGTGCCTCTGATTAAAAATATGTTTGCAGTGAGAGCGCGCCACCTCCCTCTGAGGAGGAGTCCGCTGGTGATGCAGGGGACACTGCAGGCCACCCCGGCCACTACCTGAGGCCAAACACTTGTTGGGTGGGCCAAGAAAACATCTGGCTGCTTTCCCACCCCCCCAGATCCCCACACCCAGTCTCAGCGGCCCCGTCTACGCCGCGCTGAGTTCCCTGTTTGCTAGATGGGGGCTCTGTAACAGATGGAACACGCTGGGCTAACAGGTAGCAGATGGCTGCGATTGCCACAGCCATCTACACTGGCCAAGTAGCTTTTTAATTTGCATACCATTTCTCCCAAACTCTGATGTGAGTAGAGGGTTTTTCACTGGAGACAGTGGTATGGCCATCCTGATGGACAAGCATATTTAAGAGAAAAATGACCCCAGTTTTTCTTTCACCCTTTACCGCCATCTGGATACAGGCACGCATGCGCACACACGGGCTTTGCACACACACGGGCTTTGCACAGACACAAACCCGCCTTTAACTGGTCTTTTTCTCTCGGCCACTGAAAGAAAGAAAAATTGTGGTAGTAAGGGCAGTTAGAATTGGATTTGACTTGTCCGTCAATGGCCTAACTAGCAAGGTGACTTCTCGTATACTAGCTCTGTCTCTGAGTTTGGGGGGTTGGCTATCAAACTGATGGTAATAGACTTAAGCACCTTGGCACACTAGGTGGTCAAAACCACTCAGCCCCCTGGGGGACATATATAAGGAGATGGGTTGGGAATTGGCCGATAACCAATTGCAGAGGTGCGCTAGGAACCTTTGGGATGCCATCCCATAGATTTTGCCCAAAGTACAAAACATTATTGGCACGATGGGTGAGGATTTCCATCTCACATTTTCTATCCTCTTGTTCCTGAGATGTTCCTCCCAAAAAAGTTACTTGGGAAAGAGGAGAGGTCATGGCTTGAACATGATTGAAGGTTGTGTGGACATTTAGGATTCCCTGTGCTTTCAAGTTTCAGGTTTAGGGCCTAAGCTCCTTGGGGCCAGAGAGGGAAGGAAAGAGCAGTGATGCTTCCAACTGTGGTGCCTCACTCTCCAGAAAGCCCCCAACACAGGCTGGCCATCCAGGTTTACTGCCTGATCTCTCCATTCTCAAGGGCACACCAGAACCATCTCAGCAAAAAGGCAGAAAAATCATTTGTGAGTTTATTCAAAATCTATTCAAAAATCATTTGAATTTATTGTTTTTAACTCACCCACAAATATATAGTCACTAAGTATTACATAGTTAAACATATAAAGCTTATGAACCTCAAAATAGTAATTAAGCATTATTACTTTTACATATGGTAGCCCCGGGAAGATGAACTCACTTTCTGGTGATCAGTTTGGGTAGACAAAAGAGCTCTTGTACCAAGTCTGAATTAATTAAAAATTGCAGAATTTATATAGACCTATCATCCTTCTCCTCATAGAGTGATGAAGTAAACCTTTGTGTTCCTTAAAAATAATTTAGCCTTAAAAGCCTAAAAGACATCTTAACAGTGTCATTTTCTCTTTATTTGGGCCTGAACTCAGGAAAGGCAAAATCAGGAATAGTTATTTGAGGAGATAAGATATGAGTCTCTAACGACAAGATATATTTATGGGTAGATTGTAGGAAAAAAGCAATACCATAAGGGGCGCCTTGGTGGCTCAGTTGGTTAAGTGTCCATCTTTGGCTCAGGTTGTGATCTCAGGGTCCTGGGATAGAGCCCCACATTGGGCTCCCTGCTGAGTGGGGAGCCTGCTTCTCCCTCTCTCTCTCTACCTGCCTCTCTGCCTACTTGTGCTCTCTGCCCTCCTCCCTCTCTGTGTCAAGTAAATAAATAAAATCTTAAAAAAAAAAGAATACCATAAGTATATACTTAATTTTTTCAAAATTAAAGACCCTTTTCAAAAACGACTGAAAAATATGTGAAAAAGAGATGTAACAGACTATGTTGGTGACAAAAAAGAGCTTCTGCTTTCTTGGGCATAGAATAATTTAATCGTTTTACGATAAAACAGCCAAATCATTTTTTCACTCCTGCCCATGTATATTATTCATATTACAATCTATGGCATGCAAATTATTAATATATCTTTCTATGTAGGTAGCTAGACACACAAAGATATATAAGTACGTGTATTGATAACAAATTGAAGGCTTTTAGGGACAGTTTTAAAATTTTCTTTATCAGTATATTAAATAAAACTGTATATATCATTAACTTTACCATCCTGGCTCATTGTAACTTTTTAAATAAACCAAAAATCAAATCCATTAACTTGAATTTGTACTTATATTTCACTGTAATTATTATATCTAGTATAATCAGTTTTATTTATCCTCATATTAATCAACTAATAAATAAAGTAACTAACTTTTCTCCAGACGTTAGAGAACACCAGAGCACAGAAAACAAAGAGTTGCTTAGCAATTTCTTTGCTTTATGAACACTGATTTCATATCATTGTAGCACATTTGAGGTTGCAGAAGTAAATGTATACATTATATCATTAAGGCATTTTTATATTTTATCTATTGCCATTCTAAGAAATAAGGGTAAGTCAAAGTTATCTTTAGTCACAAGCATTCATTTTGTATCTGTTTCATTCTTGTAAATTGTCTAGGTATCAAAGACTAGCTAACCATCTGTCTAAGGTCTCAAAATTACTGAAAGATCAAGAAATTACAGTTTTGGCTAACCTAATGAATCCTTCTGCCATACAGCATTTAAAAATTTCCTTAAATTAAGCACTTAAAAGTCCATTATTACCTTTTTATTTAGTTGAATACAAGTATCCGCATGTGTAGGACTATGTATACACATTTTAAATAACTTATGAAGACAGTAATGATTTATTTAGATCATAAGAACAATATGAAGGATTTAGAAACTTTAAATCATAAGAAACTTAACCCTTAGTCTTGCACAAACCAAATGATTGTGCTGATATTTTTATACGGGAAACTAAATTTTAAAAACTCTAAATCATGCTCAAGGCTCTTCTTTTATTACAGAATTGAGGCCCTTTCTTCTTATCTTGTAACTATAGTAACAGAAGCTATTTTATAAATAATTTTCAGTGTCCACAAAAGAAACACAAACAGCATAATAATTTTTTCCTATATTTTAGCTGTTTTTGACAGTGAATCTGGAATAGAAATTCTTGAAGTGCACCCATAATGACAGGATGATTATTTTAATCAATTAATTTTTGAAGTTTCCCCCAAAGAAAAAAAGGAGGGGAAAGAAGAGAATAAGAAGTAAGAGAGGCCAATTCTAGACATTTAAGACACTGTAAAAAGCAAATAATCTTCCTCTGCAAGAAGAGGGGATTAACGTTTAGAATCAGGAAAACCCATTTCAACATATGAAAATAGACAAGACACAGTTATTACAATGATTTAAATAATGAGTTAAACCTTGACAATGTTATCAAGCAACATATTGGAAAGCCAGCATTTATGAATCTTCCCAGTACAGAAGTATAGGTCCACAAAGGCTCTCTCTTGTATAGGGAGACAAGATAATCCCCTCCTGACTGTTTCTTCCTTTATATTCTAAGTCACCCCTCAAATGAACCATCTAGTTCATGTCAGAAGTTCCCCAACACAGCCACTACAACTCAAAATTTTCCTGGGGAAAATTGTGTCTGGTAGAGAAATAAGCCTTTAAATTAAGGCGATGTGAGACAGCAGGTGTTTATCCAGAGGAAATGTGTGGGTTGAGATCGGGAGGATACAGTGAGAAGTGCCGTTCTCCCAGAGGATGGCATGGGGCAGCCTCCCATCCTCAGAGCTTGGCCAAACTCCGTCACCCAATTGGAGGTCACACAGTACCTAATCCCAACAGCTCTCAGGGACCCAAAGACAAGACTGATGAAGTTTTTAGAAGGTTTTGAAATAGTGACCCAAGTCAGGGTTTACCGGAAGACCTTCGGAACTCCTGGGCCCCTGGAGCTGGCTCCAGAGAAGACTTCCCTTGTCTCCCTGTAGCCGTTCTTCTCTTATAAACAAATAGCCCTCATGTCAAGCCGACAGACCATAGGAAGACATCAGAAGACTATAAAACTTCCCCAAAGAACTGTCAAAATTCCATCAGATACCCCAAAATCACTGCTGTTCCTAGGGATGGGGGTGGGAGTATGAAGACACCAAAGAAAAAAAGAGCAGAAGGAGGAAGGAGAGAGGGAGGAAGGAAAGACTCAACAAAATGCTGGAGCTCATTTCAACACGAACCAGGGGCAGCGTGACACTCGAACAGTCAGAGACACAGAGCGTCTGAAATATGCCCACTAAAACTAGTGAGTTCAGGGCTCCCGTACCCAAGGCATCAAGGCTCTCAGATAGATATTGAAGGTGCTTGGTACTAGATTACAGCCATTAACTGCTAGGAATGCATTTGTGCTAGACCAGTTTGGGGTTTGCAACAAGGCAGATTGCACAGCCTGGAGAACCAGGAGCATCTCCAAGGGACTGGTGGAAGCTTCCTATAGGGGTTGGATGTGCGTTCAGTGATTTGAGGAATGGTTCAAAGAAGCAGGCATTTATTCTGGTCCAGGGGTAGTTCTGTGATGGGAGGTCTTCATGTTTTTAGCTAGAAGGTAACAGGAACAAGGCAGGGCTAAATGTGTAGTTGGTAAAGAAGGAACAATTACGGGTATTAGGCAGGAAGGTGGTATATTTGGCCGTTTTTGTGGTTTGGACATTTATTTGGGCTGAGCCAAGACTGGAGTGACCTCATCTTTGTCTCAGCCTATCCCAAGGTCACAGAGTGCCCTTGCCTGGTATGTGCTGTGAAATGGTTTCTGTTCCACTGAACAATACCCCGACCTAACCTTGAGGGCCCAACCAGCTCCCAGTTTTCAAGGCTGCTTTTTCCTTTGTCCTGAGGGATCAAGGATTGGAAGAGCGCACATTCAAAATCCACACAAAAAAATCAAACAAAGAAAACAAGAAAAATGCCAGCAAAAACTAAAGCTGCAGAGAAAGAGAGAAAAGTAATTATAGGAAATAATATGACTTAGCTATAAATGGCATTTACATGTTAATAATATAAAAACTAAATATGGATCTAACCAAAATCACAATCTACCTACTTTAGAAGGAGAGATGAACAGTGCTTGTTGATGGAATGAGGTGGGAAGCAGAGCCCTCATTTTCTATATTGGTAAGCCAACAGATAATTCCAGAAAAGAAAACATCATGAAACTGTAAATATCACTAGGTCATTTGGAAACGTGGAGGTAACTTTTTAAGTCGGCCCGAAGGGTTGAAAATGTTTCCAGGGAGGGGAGATGGAGGCAGAGCATAGAAAACCATAACTGTCCCTAACAACCCTTGAAGAACCAGTTATTAAACGTGTGTGTGTGCGCGCGCGCACGTGTGTTTCTTTTAAAGAATGAGTGAGAAGAAAAGCAAGGGAAGGGGAAAGTGGAGTGTGTGGTGTGTTAAGAACTAAAAGAGGCCATTTTTCTGGCCCACAGTGATGTATGAGAAGGAGGAGGTGTGGCAAAACCAACTCAGAGTGTGTTGTCTTTGCACATGAGACACAGAGCACTTGGGTGGTTGTCTGCTTCACAAACACCACCAGCGGTTTTTTCTCCTCAACAACAATGGCGAGCAACACGGTGTGTGACCTTTGTTCAGCACTTCCCCTCCCTTGGGCCTGGGTCTCTGCCCCATTCTGCCAGCCTGGTAGCAATACCGGCCTGATTCCCATTGCACAGATGACGAAAGATACTGGATGTTAGGTCCAATGTGAAAGTTTAACATGAAAGTTTAAATGATTATTCGTCTTTGCTCAGTCATGTTTTAGCTTAACAAGTTCCTGACAAACACAGAATGTTGTGAACAATTGGCAGGGGAGTGTTTTTCCATTTATTAGCTAAGAAAAAGGATTCAAACAGATTTTGGAATAATAACACTAAATAATAATAACCACGAAAGATTTGATTTGATGCTGAATATAGATAGACTGATGTGAAGAGGTTAAAAACCTCCCCTATATTCAAGGTTCTTACTAAAAGGCCTTTGTCCTTGGATTTACCTTGAGAGAGCTGCGCAAGAATAAAGGATTTTTTTTTTCAAACACACATATCTTGAGAGAAAGGCTGCCAGGAAAGGGGAAGGGAAAAGCTGCTCCCATGTCTTTGCTGAATTGCCCTCTTTTGCGGTTCAGCCGGAGAAGTGCTAAATGAGATTTGCCAGAGGAAAGCCTTGACTTCGGAGTTTTAAAAAACGTTATGGTTTCATAAGATGACCTTGTTCCAAGGATTCCCAGAGAATGGTCTTACTTCAGGGAGAAATTAAGTCCTGGATCAGATTTCCTACTCTCTGGAAAGTACGTAGACACACAGGAGGGAGGATAAATTCCCATGTAAAAAGAAAATCCATAGTTTCATGGCCACTGTGTGTTTTGATTAATTATTGATTGCCTTTGGAGAGCATTAGCTTATTAACTAAATTAGAGAGTGGATGGTCTTTTGTTTCATGGGTTTAATCTCCTCTCCCCGGTAAGTTTCAGGGGCTGGCTATGATGATGATCACCATCAAGAAAACTTTGTCCTAAATTTCCACCCTGTGTGTGATACTATGCTACGCAGGGAAAAAAAAAAAAAAATCATTAAAGAGTTTCGCAAATACTTGGGCAGTTTGTACAGCAGTACTCACAGCAGCGTTCATCACAATGGTCGCAAGGTGGAAATGATGCAGATGTCCACCCGTGGTTGAGTGGCTAAGCAAAAGGTGGTCTATCCACATAATGGAATATTATTTAGTCATAAAAGGAAGGAAATCCTGACACAAGCTGTAACATGGACAGACCTTGAAAACATTATACTGGACATTGGGACTGCAGCCCTGACAGGCCCAGAACCTTCCTTCTTGGGGCTCACTTTCTCTTGGGCAGAAGCCAGTGGAACAGTCCAGGGAATATACAAAGGATGCTGTAAGAAAATCCATCCGGTAGTAATGTCCATAATGAATTAAACCGAGAGCTTCTGGAGGCAATGCCACCAGCAGGGGGACTTTGCAAAAGTATTGATGTGGATTAAGACCCGTGAAGACCTGGACATGCTTAGGGAAGGAGCAAATTAAATAGCATAAATGCATGAACTCTAGAATTGAATGGATGTTAAAATTCATACCATAGCACTCTACACTTCCTCCCTGGCTTTCCTGCCCCAGTTCAGCCTCTCAAAGGACCTTCCCTTCTAACAGTTTCTCCTGTACCCTTGGAACCCTCCATCCCATGGTCATTGAACCCCCATATAGCTTCCACATACACACAGAATGTCCCCCCCCCCACCCCCATTGAAATTTCACTTGGTCCCAAAGTCAAAAGTTTCCCTTGACCTCAGAAACAGAAGTGATTCACTATTCAGGTAGAGAATGGAAGGAAGGTTGGTATTTTGCCACTTTCCCAGTATAGTGTCCCTACAATAATTCTTCTGCTATGACATAAAAATTTCTCCTCCTGTGAGGCCCATGCCATCTGGTGCTGACATGTTCTAAGTGTCCTGATCACTGCTATGTTCTTCTAATCATTCCCTGTATTCTCTAAGGACCTGAAAACTTGCTCACAGTCCTCCCTCGGTCCCACGATTCCCACGCTCCTGACAGTTTCTTCATGCCTGCCTCAGCTTGGCCTTCCAGATGACTCTCCCCCAGTCCCACCACCACACTCCTTTTCCTTCTGCATGATTTTTCTGTTGTCCCCAAGCTTCATTTCATCTGATTATTCACCTGCTTCTTCCCACGTAAGTAAAAGCCACCGTCATGAACTCGTTGGGCAATTTTCATTCCTGCCACCATATACCACTTTCTATTCTGTCTTCAGGATGGAGGAAGCTCATTTCCTCCCATGTTCTCTAGGACTTCTTTACATCAGGTCTTCCCTCTACATCCTATGTGCCTGTTGGCTCTTTCTCCTCGGCATGAAACGTGTCCAGACCCCAGCTGTATTTCTAATTACTGCTTCCCCCTCATCCACTAGTTTTATGAAAACCATCTATGCTTCCTCCCTTCCCAGATACTCAATACCCCCCAAATTTTCTTTCCCCATCCCTCCGCAAAAATCCCCCTCATTAATGCCTTCAGTTACCTCATAATTACTAAACCAGATGAATATATTTCCATCTTATCTTTGACTCTCTATTAACACTTCATTCTGTGGACATGAGAGCCACCGTATTGGTTGACTTCACAGGGCACCACCCACATAGATTGGGATCTAGATTGGTAACCCCGGAAGTTGGGCAGAGTGAGCCCTGGCTGAACTTCCATCCCTCTTGAAAATTTCTGTCTTGGTCTTTTCTGCTACTTCTCCTCTCTGGTTTTTCCATATCTGTTTGACTGCCCTTTCATAGACTCTCTCCAGAGCCTCTTCCTCTGCCCACACTTAAAATCTTGTCTGACTATGGGCTCCCTCTTTGGCTTTCTTCTCTTTCACTCTGGACAGTGACCTTGGACTTGGTCATCCACCAGTGACCTCAGCGGCCTCTTGTTCTCCTTACACACTGAAGCCTTCCCCATCTGTACGTCCAGTGCTGACTTCTCTCAGGAATCCAAAACCATTATTCACAACTATCTCATCTTCTTACCCTTGTATCTACAGATGCAAACTTTCCTCCCTGTGTAACAACCAAATGCTGGGATAATCTTCATACTAATTATAAATATGAGGCTAGTGAGCTCACTGTTAGAGATAACAGATGGTCTGTTAAATGGTCCATCTATTCAATGGACAAGTCTGTATATCACATAAAGAATGAACTTAGCATTAGAAGTTTATTTAATTAGAATTCAGACTCCACCACTGGCCATGGAATTTGGGCAAAAACTTAAGCTCTGGTATTAAATCACTCTGGCGAGAATTCTGAGCTGCTTCTCCATCCATGATGCGTGGACCTTCAGTCATGCCCATGCTTCCTACTGCCTCTATACCTGGTCTCTCCAAACGAAAGCACCTCCCTTCTTCTCTTCACTCACCCAAGTAGGTGGGCCCAGCCTTCGGGTCCCACAATGGAATCCATCTCCTCTCCTAGCCACTCCTAGCTCCTAGAGCACATGTCACCTCAATCACTTGGGCTATCACAGGACCCTTTGTGGCCCTGCCCTGTTACTTAACAATTTCCTCTGTACCTGTCATGTCTTTCCAGCATGTTGTCATCTAAGCCATCTTTGTGCTCTCCGCAGGGTTTCACACAGAACTAAGCCCATCGTAGGTACTCAGTAAATACTTGCTGAACATACTTGAGTGACATAGCGAAGCACAGAAGTGCGGGGGTGGGTGGCCAACACACTAAGAATCGGCAGAGAGAACATCCTCCTCCAGAAGCTTGTAGAGATGGCCAGCTGACTCAGCATGCATAAGTCCCACTGGGCCTCTAAGCTTCAGTGACTGGCACTGTTGCAACTTAAATTTCTGCTGAGTAGAATCATAAATATTAACCTGAGAACATAATAGTGAGAATGGCTCCTTCTTTCACATCCCAGACTTAAGAACAGAAGTACTTACCATCACCTCCAGAGTATAATATCAATTTATTATTGGGCATTGTGCATATAAGAAAAACACATTTTCCAGAAAGTGTCATTGTTTATCTTGAAGCAGTGGATAGAAAATGACCTTTAAGATTTCTGGGACAAAACCCAAAGTGCTACTAAATTGGAAACCTGTTTAATGGCTAAGACGGCTTACCTCCAGATTAATTATGGATGCTCTGAAATTTCAAGATTACATTAGGAAGGAAATATGTCACCAGCTGTGATCAATGGGGGAATGTGAGTCTTGGCTCCAACCTTTTAAAACAAATAAATTGAGGTCTGAAGAAAATTTGAGATCACTTTTGCCTGAGTAAAATAAAATCTGTTTAGCTAATTCTTTGGACTTGTGGATTGTGTGGGACTCAACAAATCTGCGACCTCCCTTCCTTAGATACACTCAAACTATAGAAGAGGAAGGAGTCATTTAAAACCAATGCTTGACTTCTTGCCTTGGTTTTTAACCAAAACTAAAAATAAAAAGGCAAAAGAGAAGACAGTTGACTCAATGAAGGAAATTGGATTTTGAGCAAGTAAGATATTAAAAAAACCAAAACAGGAGACTTTATAAAAGAACAGAGGCAATTCTTTAATGTTTCTTTGACATCCCCTGAAAAAAATGTCCAGAACATCTAATAAATTATATTAACACTCTTTTTTTTAAATTTAGCTTGTATTTTTAATCAAAGTATTTCAATGACATTTAAACACATACCTCGTTTGAAGTGACAGATAGTTCTAATGTGGCTTATAAAGAAAAACAGCCACCCAATTTTCGCTTTGTTTGTTTCTTTGGATGTTTGACTGCAAACCTCTAGAGACATTTATTTGCTGCACATGGGGTGGGTAAACATTTCCTGTGAAGAGTAAACTAGTGAGTATTTTGGGCCTCGGGGACCATATGGTCTCTGTTGCCGTTATTCAGCTTTGCTGCTGTAGCTTGAAAGCATTCACAGACCTTATGTAAACAAGCGGGTGGGGCTGTGTGCCAATAAAACTTTATTTACAAACACAGGAGGCTGGCACGTGGGCCATAGTTTACTGACCCCTGGGCTCCTCCTTATATTTCCAGTTTTAGTCAGTCGTCAGCTGAATTCTTCTTGTGAAAGATGAAGATTAGGCTTCCTGTCAGGCAATTGCTTCCTCCCAATAGGACGTTTCACTACCTGGTTAAGTCAGTATTTGGTGCTTACATTCTCACAATTTTAGGCCTGCTCCTCAAAGCTGAACCATGTAAGAGAATTGTGTTTCCTTTCTTTAACAGTATCTTTTTATTTTTAGAGATAATAATTATCTTACTTTTCAATTGATTAATTTTATATGAATTGATAATGAATGCAAACTTAAATTCTCTCACAATTTTCAAAGTCTTCTCTCACTAGGGTTTTACACATTCCATTTCATTGTCACAGAGGTATCTATTCCAGAGCCTTCTGACGGGGGAGGCCAGAGTTGTCCTCCATCTCCCTCTCTATCATTATACAGACTCCCTTGACCTTTAGGTGGGGTAGAGCTCCTCTTATATGGCTTCCATGACTTCTTTTTACTTGGTCTATTCTCCTTTTTTTCACAGAGCCATCTTTCTGTAGCTTCCTGAGAAAGGGTGCGTGGGGGTTATATTTTCTGACACATCACAAATCTGAAAATGTCTTTATTCTCCCTCACACTTAATTGAGGTTAGACTGAGTATAGAATTCTTGACTGGAAATGACTTCCCCTCAGAATTTTTCCGTAGTCAACAGTGTTGCTCTTGAAAAGTTCAATGTTATTCTAATTCTTGAAACTTTACTTGAATCCAGTGTTTTTCTCTCCAGAAGCTTTTATTATTTCTCTTCCTCCATTTCCTGAAGTCTCTTGAATATTATCTGGTGTGGGTCTATTTTGACCCTTCATGGTGGCTACTCAGTGGGTCTTTCAACCTGGAAAGCCATTCTCTTCAGCTCTAGGGCATTTTCTTCGACTGATGTTTTGGGGACAATTTCCTCTCTTGTTTTTCTCTTCTTTCTTTCTGGAATTTATATTCAGATATCAAACCTTATGAACTGATTCCCTTATTTTCTCATCTTTTCTCTCTTTTACTAGAGAGATTCTGACATCATCCCTGAATCCTTTCTCTTGGATTAATCAAAAGCTCCAGAAAAGCATTTTTCACTCTTGCCTGCAGAGTGGACACTTGGCTATCATTGTTCAGAATTGAGGGGAAAAAGGCTCTAGGGTTTTGACATTCAGTGTGTAAGCTTTGACTTAATATCTCTGTTTTCAGTACAGAACCCCAACCTACCCTATGCCTGGAGTCCCCCAGAAAGGCTCTCTGCTAAATCTTTTCCAGAGAATAAATCTTGAGTCTTCTTCCCAGGTGAGGGAAGGGCATTGCTTGCTGCAGGGATCTAGGGACATAACTGTTTCTAACAAACTTCCAGTGAATTCCTCTGTTTTCAGCTCTACCTCCATCCCATATTCAGTGGTAACCATTGTCATCAACTGCTCACTTACTGTGGTTTGCCCATGACAGTTGGGTTGCTTTTCTGTCCTCTCAACCTGGGCCCAAGTTTGTTTCCTTGGATTTGCCACCATGGAAGATGGGTCAGTTGCTTTTCAGCTTCCAAAATACTGTCACTCCTCTTCCATTCTTTATCCTACGTTTTCATGTATTTTAACCCTTCATTCTCCTCTTCATGGGACTTAGGGAGAAAGCAGTGGTACACGTGTGTGTTCAATCCACCATCTTTAATAGGAAGCCTCCAGAACTTCTATTTTAGAGGAGGTGTGAAGGACACAGAGAAAAGACACATTTTTAAATATTCTGATTTATTAAAACGAGAATCATGGCATCATCTTAAATTTGGTTTTCAAAGAAATTAATTAGTTAATTAAGGAGCTCACAAAGAATTTTTTCAAATAGTGAGGTTTTGCTGTTAAAACTAATTTCATGTTTTAAAACTATGTGATTTTTCTTCCTCCCACAACAGAGAATCTTCTTCTTGCTTTAAGAAGGATGCTCAGGGGGTGCCTGGGTGGCACAGTGGGTTAAGCCTCTGCCTTCAACTCAGGTCATGATCTCAGGGTCCTGGGATCGAGCCCCGCATCAGGCTCTCTGCTCAACAGGGAGCCTGCTTCCCCATCTCTCTTTGCCTGCCTCTCTGCCTACTTGTGATCTCTGTCTGTCAAATAAATAAATAAAATCTTTAACAAAAAAGAAGAAGAAGAAGGATGCTCAGGAGAGAATGTAAAATTATATAGGTATATGTAAATTGTTTATCATAGGATTATATATAAATAATTTTAGAATTATAAAATAAATATATGTTCATTATAGAAAACATAGAAATAGTATATATAACATAAGCCTAAAAATCAACCATACTCTTAAGAATCACAGAAAACTTAACAGTTTGATAACAATGTCCACCTGCCATACATTCACAGTTAAGAACTAATGTACCTACATGTCTGTATCATTTTCAATTAACATTTTTAAATGGATCCAATTTTTAAAGTTGCCTAGATTTTCTGAAAGACTTCTGCTGTGTAAAGGGAAACATTGCAGTGATGAATTTATTTGTTCTTTAAGCACATTTGTTTGTTCAAGAATGATAAGTCTATTGTGTATAGTTAAAATTCAGCTCCACACACAATTGTCAGACACAATCCATTTCATAGCCGTTCATGCCTCCTCTTGCCTTCGGGCTTTCAATTGGGAAATCATCCTATTTGACCTGAAGCCTTCAGTTGACATGAAAATGTTATTAATTGCTCTGGTTCTAGAATAGTAGTAGGAAGAAAGAACCAGAAAATTCATGAATTATACCTTTTTTGTTATTTTAAATCCATCATTTATCTTTCTAGGCTGACAAGAACATCTTGATAAAGACCATTCTCGAAATTTCTGCTTTCATAAATGTACTTGGGTTTTCTAGTTCCTGCTTTGCCTACCATTGAAACGAAATCACTACAGACTTCCATATAAAAACCGATGGTCAAGACAAAAGGTATTACTTCCACAACATGTGGCTTCTAAAAGCCAAGTGTAGGCCAAAATGTATTCTTATTGATCATTTACACTTTCGTTTAACAAACTTGTCCTGAGATCCTAATTCTTGATTGACATGGTACCTACTATGCTCCTTGAGCACCCTTCTTAGTACAAGAAGAAAATTCATCATCAAGGGGGAAAGAAAAAGCAGAGAAAAAAAAAAAAAAAAAGATGTCAAGAGAATGGCAGAAACCCAGTCCCAAGAACCAAGGGTCTTAGGAATAAGGAAGTACATAAGCGGGAAGCTGGCCGTTAGGCTGCAGAAAGCCTGGGTTTCATTCAGAGCATGACCAGCAGCCAGGACAGTTGCCCTGATCTGTACCAGATTCTAGGACGGAATTCAACATTTAGGTCATGTTTGATGGAGGTGGGAGGGTTTCAGAGACTCCAGGTACAGCAAACCAAGTGAATGCAAGTCTTACCCACACAGGTCCTACTTAGGTTCATTTTATGCAGAAGCCCAACAGAGCTCATTATCTGTTTCCTAGCCCTGACAAGACCTAACACAAATGAGGAGGCCCCGGTGACTCATCGGAGGCAGCCACATGGACTACAAATAAGAACAGGCCACCAGATGCTCATCAGCAGGAGAGGCGGAGATAAGCAGTAAGACAGAAGTCACAAATATTGGCCCTTCCTCTGGGACTCTGTCTCCTGCGGAACCTAGCTCCTGGAGTCAGGAGTTTCCTGCAGACTAGTCAGGAGTGGCCAGAGATACCTGAGCTAGTGAGCTCAGACTGTCAGGAAAACCAACCAACACCCCCCCCTCCCCCCGCTGACATCACAGGCTGATGGCTTTGCCTTCCCCTTCCCCATTGTCATCTCATTAGCGGCGCGAGGGTTCACACCCTTCAGTGAGGATGTGATGGGTGTTAATGAACAGAACTCATCTGCGTAGCTCGTGTGATTTTTCTTCTAATAAATCTAACGATAGGCTGTAAGCGAGTGGGAAGGGGAGAGCCGCTCTCTGGAGGGTCCTGTGAACACAAAGCACGCAGGGGAGGAGTCTGATGGTTTGGTGAATCTGAAGGGCTCAGAAACTTCCTAAGCTGCTGTAGGTGTTGGTACCTAGGTGTTTGGACACTGATGATTCTGGATGGTCCTACCTCCATTTGAATTTGGTTCTGTTTGACACGAAGCAGGTGGCATAGCATGTACAGTGCAGGGACGCTATTAACCTTTTCAAATGGGCTCCGTGGTCCGAATGGGTAATTTCTTCCCATTAGGAGTTACACCCTCATCAAGACTCCGCATCCCACTCTTGGGTTTGACTCTCCAAAGGACAACAGGGATTTTTTAAGGGAATGAAAGAGGAACTTCGCTCTCTCGAGCAGAGTGATAGTCAGGAAAGAACAGATCAAAAGAATAAAAACTCCCTCTCTCAATGCAGCTTACCATCCGTTCTGGTCTACGTCTTCCAAGTGTACCAAAACATCAGGAAAGGAGCTAGAACCTCTTCTCCTGAAGGATTTCTTTTAATAACTTCCTAATAACAGGCTGCGTTTGATTGCGCAGAGGCTCTTCTGGAAGAGGCAGGATCTGACGATACCGTTTGTCAGTGTCAGCTCTTTGTCCTCGGAGAGACTGATGAATTGACTATTAACACAGATCAGAAAGCATATTGATTAAGTGGACTCTGTGTTTTATAATGTGCCAGACGGCAACAATGCAAGGAAAACACACTCTGGAACGAAGAGCTACTTTTTCCTTTATATTCCATTAAGACTCTTGCATATTTTATTCAGGTGAAATAGAGCATGATTTTGACAAAAACAGATCATCATGTTGCGTCTGGAGGTCTTTCCCATGAAAGGGAGTTAGATGGAAATTTTTACCACTTTCTCAGTGCAAAAATAATCATGACATCAAAATCCTTTGTCTTCTCGGCATCTGCAAAGCTCATCCCATTCATTGTCTTAAAAGCCTCAGAAGCAGCATCAGTTCTGCTGGGTCGAGCGGCGCTTGTGATTGCATATTTATTTATAATTTTTTTGGTGTGTGTTCCAAAATTCATTGTTTATGCCCAGTGCTCCATGCAATCCATGCCCTCCTTAATACCCACCACCAGGCTCACCCAACCCCTCACCTCTCTCCCCTCCAAAACCCTCAGTTTGTCTCAGAGTCCACAGTCTCTCATGGTTTGTGTCCCCCTCCGGTTTCCCCCAACTCACTTCTCTCCATCTCCCAGTGTCCTCCATGTTATTGCATATTTAAATGAACGCTTTCTCCCTTCCCCTGGAGAAGGCATTGATAGACAGTGCTTGAATTCCCCAGTGGAGGGCCCAGGCTTTTTTTTTTTTTTTTTTATCTCAGCCAGCTGCATTCGAGGTGTTAATGAACGTGCTGCCCTCCCAGAGGCTGCTGTCAATTTCCCCCTGAACCCTGTCGACTGGTGCCTGGGGTTTGGGAGACCCCATTCAGAACTTGCAGAACGGATAGCCTCATTCTGTCTCGAAATGTTGTCTGTTTTCTCTTTTGCGTCGCACTGGACTATGGGAAGCAGCAGGTAGCGATGGAGCCCAGATGGAGATCCGAGACCTGATTCGTAATTGTTGGGTGCCTACTCCACCCCACACAACTGCTAGACCCTGAAAGGACAATGAAGGTGAACCAGAGATGCTGACTGTCACCAAAGCCTCTATAGTCGAGACTATGTCATATGCAAAAATTAATTTAATACCTGGTAGAAAATTAAAGGGGTTTGTTGCAACAGCTTCTTACTAAGGTGCTATCCTGTAATTGATTTCTGAGGATTTCATCTAAGATACTGCTTGTCAATGGAGGCTCTTGGCTGATGAGTGGCGAGGCTGACAGATTGACAGCTTACGTGATATATATGCTTTCAGAGCAGAGAGAACTTCTTTGTAATAAAGGAGCATCTGGATGAGGCCCGGCTCAGACAGGCACTGAACGAAGGCACCCGGAAGACCAGGGAAGGCAGGGCAGGTGGCAAGTATGGCTATTAGGTGGTGTGCGTGGTGTGGAGAAGAGGGGTGAGACCATGGAGGCTGAAGCCCAGGTTAAGGAGTTTGGACTTTTATTTGGCAGGTACTGAGGACTGTTGGAAACTTTTCTGAACAGTGAGTACAACAAAGAAGGCAGACACCTTAGCAGAAGGAAGTCAGGAGTTCCTACTGAAATGTTTAGGGTTGAAGATTCAGAATCCAGAAAAAGAAACCTATTAAAATAGCAAGGAAGGGGTTTGGCTCTGAGACAGCTCTCCGTGATCCTAGTGCCTTAGGGCTAGAGGTTGGCTTAGGGGTGGACAGGGGCTGGCGGCCAGGGGATAGAAAAGGGGCAGAAAATAGCTTTCCCAAAGCAAAAGAAGGTTTTTTTTAACCTAGTGCATCATCATGGTCAAATTTATCAAATAGAATTACCTTTCCCATTTAAAGGAAGTAATACACGTACTATATCCAAAATAGCTCCCCATGCAAAACTGGGCCGATATGCAAGTTAGATCCGTGCTCCCAGCAAAGGAGTAAAACCCCTTAAGATCCTAGGTGGAAGGAATTCAGGCATTATCTACAATGTGTCCAATGTAGCCATCAGGCAAAATAATCTCTTGCTGTTTTCTTGACATGCTGAGAATAAATTCCCTAATTTTTAGATGCAGTGTCTAATTCTAGGCGCGTATCTCTGGGGAAAAAAAGGAAGAGAACAAAGAGACAGAGATAAGAAAAACTATATAATTATTTATAAGTCACAATAGAATTCTGAGATTTACCAAGAGAACTGAAAAGTTCTGGAAATTTGGAGGGATCCATCAGAAAAAGGAATTGAGCCTCGTAACCACACATTTGTGACCATACACTTCTACTCCTTGTGACCTACACTTCTGTTCCCTTTGCCACACTATTGTCTGTTTTGAGGGAAATTTAAGAAAAAGGAAATATTCCTCCAAGAACTTGGTGGCCACAACCTAACAAATTTGGGGTATGAAATAGTAACATGCTTCTAGATGTATACATTTATATGCTGATCTCTACTTTCTCCAGGATAGCTGTTTGGTATATAAATTTGTCATAACTCTAACCTGGATGCCAAAGAAATGGACTTCTTCCAGAGTTGTACTTGAGCACACCCCTTATAGTTTCTTCTGGAAACAAGGAGTTAATGTGTTGCTGCAATACAACAAAACGACACAACAATAGAACGGTACTGACATTCTTTGCAGGCTTCCGGAGTCTGGTAATAGATCAGTTTTAGTTTTTTCAAACTTCTCTCTCCTTTCTTACTCCCAAGACCTCCACTCAAGCTGTTCCCCTAGCTGTTGCCTCAGTAAGTGTTGTTATTGTTTGTTTTCTTTCTTCCTCACTGCCATCTTTTGTTCAGAGAACACAAACACGCGTGCGTGCATGCGCGTGCACACACACACACACACACAGGCACACTCTCCCCTTTCCATTTTCCTAAAGTCTACCCATCCTTCATGGCCTCCTGAAATCTTCTCCAAAATATGCCAAACCATTTTGATCTCTCCCATCTCTGAGTCCTAGAAATCAAATTGTCAATGACATTCATGTGACTAATGGTAAAAAGGGCATCATTATTACTAGAATCACTGCCCTGTCCAGGGCTTATCCAAACAACACTGTAATGTCAAGTGTATTATCCCCAATTTACAAGTCAAGAAACTGAGGTTCAGAAGGTTAAATAACTATCAGAAGTCATGAAGCTACCAAGTTGTAGGGACAATCGTGGTCCAAGCCAGTACCCATGGACTTGAAAATCCATGGTCTTTCTTCTGTGTTGTTTGGTTTCCCAGTCATGGATTTCCTTGTATTGTTGATTAGCAAATCTGTTTTGTGCATGATTCTAGAAGAGGGTAATGTTTTGGAAAGCGACTGCCTCATTACCCTACTCTGCCTACTTTTCACTTGACTGAACCCATATAAAATGTCATTTAACTTTGGAGGAATTAAATTAAAACAAATTCCCATCATGTGGGCCTTCATTGCAAGTTCCTCTTCTTTATTTATAGATGGATTAGCGCCATCATCTCTAACTCTTTCTAAAGAATTGCCTCTTTCTTGATTCTACCTGAAGGGTTTTCAATCCACTTTACTAATCGAGACAGCTAACATCTGTGTTTAATATATAAATGTGAGCTCTTAAAAATACAAACATTTATGGACCAGAAATTAGGGGAGGGTAAAATATATCAATGGGACTGTAAAGAGGAGGCAGGCTGGAATAGCCGTTTCCCCCGCTGCTGTCCATGGGGTCAGCCTTTCCAGCCTGCCTGTTCCTAAAGACAAGAGGAAGACTTAGATGTCTCCAAAGTCCTATTCATCTTCCAAATGGGAGCACTGCATTCTAGGTCCCATACATAGTCAACAGCCAGAAAGTGGCCGGTGAGCAGAAATGGATCGTCGTAGACCCAGGGAAGCTATCTGAACTTCCTTGCTCAGAAGTCACCTTCTCATGGCCTTCCCATGGCACTGTTTTTAAAATTGTAGATCTTACCACATGCATGCCATATCTCTCTTCCCTGTTTTTGTGTTTTGTTTTGTTTTTGTTTTTGTTTTTTCCATAGTTCATGTTCTCATCTGGTATACTATGCATTTCACTAAGTTGTTTGTGGCCCTTCTCCTTCCACTGGAATGTAACCTCCATGAGAATAAGGATTGGGATCTCTTTGTTCTTTGCCTTATACCCAGAACCAATAACAATGGGATACAGAGAACATGCTTAAGAGTATTTATTGAATGAATGAAATGAATTGTAAGCAGAACATTTGAGGGCGTTAAGCTGTCTTAGAAAAACTGTCTTCCTTTGTTTCAACACCTGATGTGTGGGGGGTTTCCCCTACTCAACAATTCTCCATGATGCCAACTGGGTGACCTACAATGCAATTCCATTCTAACATTGTCTACCTGGAGAGACCATTGCCAACCACAGGTTAAGGACTCAGGCCCACAGGGGTGCCCCCATCACACCTCAGATGCCAATCACAAATCCACTTGTCACCTGTGCTTCTGACCTATTGGCTATGATTTGGAGGTTCCCAGACCCCTCCTTATGGCCCATTAATTTGCTAGAGTGACTCACAGAACTCAGGAAACAGTTTCCTTTCTCTTTAACAACCAGGTAGCAGAGATGTGTAAGGCAAGGTATGTGAGAAGGGGCTCAGAGCTGCCATGCCCTTTCCCAGCACCTGTTCAACCCAGAGGCTCTCCCAGAGGTATGGGATTTTTATGGAGACCTCCTCACATAGATATGATAGATCATTAGCTCCATTCTCCTCTCTGAAGAATGGGAGATAGGGCCAAACACTCCAAGCTTCTAATCATGGCTTGGTCTTTCTGGTAACCAGCTCCCAACCAGGAGCCCTCCAAGAGTCACTCCATTAGAACAAAAGATACTGCTATCACCCAAGAAATTCCAAGGTATTTAGGAGCCTTGGGTCAGGGGCGGGGTCAAAGACCAAATAATAGAACAAAAGATGTTCCTAGTGCTCTTATCACTTCCGAAGTGACATAGGTTTTCAGATCCCTGTGTTGGGAATGGGGGGGCCAGATGTATAAATATAGCTATAAATTCTGTTATCTAACAAGTCATAACCCATTCTAATCAGGCAGAGGAGAGGGTCAAAAACTCTTCTCACTGTCTTCTCATTTACACCAAAACCACTGAAAATGCCCACATCAGCATGATCCATGGCCTCAGTTTTGCAGAATCAGCTACTTACATAGCAAACTCTATAAACTATTCGACAGCAAGCCAGACCTAAAGTGAGGCCACTCTTGTAAAACTAATGGAGAGTTTTTTTATATTTCCTTTCGTGGAACATTGCAGAGCCTCAGAACGTAGTAGCACAGAACTTCCTTAAATACATTTTTGAAGTTTCTTTTCACCTTCGCTGCCTCGGTGCCTGTTTATTAAGAAAAAAGAAGAAGAAAAAGAAAAAGTTTTATCAGCATAACACTGTACTGTTGATGCCCTAGAAGAAGGTGGTAAAGACATCGTGTGGCCTTCAGAAATGGAAGAATATAGATTTAATCTGAGATTCCAGAATCTACCTAGTTGTGTATTTGTTTTTTAAGATTTTATTTATTTATTTATTTGTGTGAGAGAGAGAAAGCAGGAGAGGAGCTGGGGGCAGAGAGAGAGGGAGAATTGATCCCAGGACCACAGGACCCCAAAACCATGACCGGAGCTGAAGGCAAATGCTTAACCAGCTGAGCCACCCAGATGCCTCAGAATCCACCCAGTTCTTAACATCATTTGCTCATCTACTTTAAGAACATAGGTCACAGCAACAAAGACGATTTGGTGCTATCCTTCCTCAGAGGAAGCATCTGAAATGGACATTGCAGAGAAGCAGATAGATGTGAAACTTATCTGATGCTAAATTGCTTCAGAGATGCCCAGGGGCTCCAACGTTAACCTTTCATGACCACAATCCATGACACCACACCGACAGATTTATTTTAAGATAGCAACACGTGTAACTTTTAAACTAGACAGCTGGGTAAGCTTCACGACTAGTGAATCTGCGAGCATCTAGCAGAAGCCAGTGGGTGCCTTCCTCACCACCAGCTCCTCCTTCTCCTCCCTTGTAGAACTCCAATGGTTTTCAGGTATCCGCTCTCCTCTGCACAGCCAAGAACTTCAGGGAAGCTGTGTCCCTCCCTAGCTCTAGGGTGCACAGAATGGAAGGAGAAAGAACAGGGTTTATGGATGGATCCCCCCAAGAAGCTATCCATCCACCAATAAAATTCCACTTACTGTCTGAGAATGCCTTATGTAGAAATGTCTTCTAGGTACCCATCTTTTGCTTTTGGACTTCCCCATTGTTGTGTTGGTCCAACCCAAAGACTCAACCCTCACGGCCTATTATGGCTTTTACTGGGAGCTTCTAAAACCTCAGATACCCAAGTACACGCAGAGAGAACCTGTTGCAGGAGCGGCTGGGCTTCTCAGGCCGGTTGCTGCAGGCTGTGGCAGGCTGACCATGGTCCTTTGTATGTTCAGTCTTTTGAGGTGCCATAGGCTTGGGGTTATGGGATAGTAGAGAACATTTTTTTCAGGACGTGTGTAGTGAAAACAACATGGAGGTTCACCAAGGTCCCAGGGGATACGCCATGTCCACCCTGTCAATAGAACTGGGTTATAGGCAGTTCCAGACCTCCAGCACTCTAGGACATCTGGCCCAGGGTTGCTGTTCTTAGAAAGACCCAGTCATTGGAGCTGACCCTCTTCTTCAGCACTGTTTTCCCTGTGCTGCTTTAGGGAGAGATAGAGTCCTTTCCAAGACCGTCTCCTCCCTACCTGCTGATGGACTTGGAACCTTGAGCATGGATTAGGACACCTGTCAGGCTCCCTAGAACTGGATTCTGATGACCTTGAGGCCTCTCTGGTGTTTCTGGAAATTGCTGCAAGCTTCTAAGGATTAAGTTACTTGGTATTCACTGCTAAGTTACTTGCCAGTCAGTTAAAGAATTAAACCCTGTTTTATATGGCCTGGATTGGAAGAGAGGAACAGAGATGCTAGAGGCATCAGAGGCTCAAGAAAACGCCTAGAAGGAGGTCAGATGTCAAACATATTGACTCCTTATTCACTCAAATAACAGTCATTGAGAACCTGCTGTGACTCAGGCTCCATGGCAAGCATTGGACAGTCTTACACCACAAGCGGGGAGAAGGCCTGGAAGATGTTTTGGGGAACGGAGGTGCAGGCAGAGGGTGCAAAGTCCAGGAGGCAGGACAGGAGTTGAGGATGGCCCCAGGGCTCAAGGGTTGAGAGGCTAGCCTTGTGTTGTTACAGCCAAGGGGGCTCTGGAAGAGGCTTTGATGGGGAAAAGTCATGAGGTGAGGCTCTGGGTGGTCTGTTGGCAATCACTTGTCCCACTCAGCAGTACCCACGGGACCACAGACACCAAAAATACCACCATTTAGAGTCAGTGCTGTGTTCACTCTCCCTCTCACAGATGGGAGCCCTGGACTATGCAGTCCAATTACAGGAATGCTCTCATCCAACATGATCCCTGACTAAACATAACTCCCCTTTCAAGTTCATAGACATCATTTCATTCAGGATGACTTCCCTCATGCCCCAAGCAGAGTCAGGGCCCCTCCCTGGAGCTCCTTCCCCAGAATCCCTTCCGCCCCCTCCACCTGGTGGAGACCTGTGGACTGAACTTACCACCATTGCCCAGTGACAGCAGGTGTCTGCCCCACAGGACCTACTCTGCCCATAGGGACTGAGAGAGTGGTGAATGTCATGGCCTGCTTACTTGTCTGAAATCGCCAATAGATGCTAATTCCCCAACAGCTAGTCCACTGCTGGGCACAGGACAGCATCCAGTAACTGGAGGAGGGCAGGAGAGAGAATGGAAGTGAGCATCCTTGGGCCACATTGGGCCACAGTTTCCAATGCAGGACCTCTGACCTCTCACCTGTCCCCCCGACCCCAAGCCAAGGAAGGGCCTGACTGTGGCTCTTGGATCTGTTGATTGGTTAACTGACCTTTAGTGTTTAAAACAAAACAAAAAACAAGTTTAACTAACCCACCAGAATTTCTTTATTGGAACTAAACGTAGATGAAATAACGCCATCCAGTGTTTGAGTGCCAGTAACCACCTAGCTAGTGGGGGCGAGGACTGATGTGTTACTTCTGTTTACGATGGTGGAATAGAAGGCATTGTCCCCCTCTGGCATTCATGGGAATGAAGGAAAGCCTTCTTTCTTCCCCTGTGCACCAAGAATGTTCCAGATACTCACAAGGCAGTTCCTACAGGCTCTGGCATCTGGTCTACATTGCCCCGGCAGGAGGGACTTGGGGAGAGGCTGCAGGGCTGGACTGCAGCAGGTACGTCAGTGACCCGAGGCCTGAACTGAGGACACCTCCCCCCCAGACCTTCCCTTCTAAGCCTGCACAGGAGCTTAGCCCCCTTTCATTCCCCGTGTCCTCCTTCTGCCTCAGTGACCCAGCAGGCAGGGGTCCTGAGCACATTCTAGCCTGTACCTTCCCTAATCCCACTCCCCGTGTGCAGAGTTTCTGTGAAACTGAGCACTGGGGGCAAATCCCCTTCTAGGAAGGGAAGGCTGGAGTGAACAAGCTCCAAGCTCCAAGCTGCAATGGGCAGGCGACGCTTGGGGACAGGAGAGAGGAAAGAGAAAGGAAACTGCTCTAGCAGGTGCATCAAAGCCAGAGTCTGCATGTGTTAATACACATGTGTAAAAGGACCGCATTGTACCCGCTAACATGATGACAAAGAAGAAGAAATCCATAAACACTTGGTTCAACTGAGTACAAAGCATAATTACTGTAGTTATTTTTATATTACACAATCGCATAGCTTTAAATGTATATATCGAAGCCATGCAAGTTTGATTTGCTTATGCTACAAAATTCCAGCTTTGGTATTTTCCACCTTCATATTTCATTTTCCAGGTGACGTGATATGGTGCTTTGCTCACAATTAGAGGGAGCATCGATTGTGAACAGGTCACTCAGGGGGAAGGGCTTATTTGCCTGACCAGGACAAGCCCGCTGGCTGTTCTGGAAAATGCACTGAATCTTAGTTTATCGTGGAAACATCCTGAATCAGAGCAAGGCCATTCTGAATCCCAAGAGCATTCGTGCTCTATGGTAATACATTCTAACTTGGACTTGGCTAGCCGCAAAATACAGCGATGTGTTCTGGATACTAAACCAGACGAATTCTTCCTGCTCAAATAAGAAAAATTTCACCACTCATTGCCAATCAGACATTGAAATAGGCTCCGGGGGAAGAGAGAGAAGCAACATTATTCATGCCATTTAAAATTAAACCAGGCCATCAATTTATCTGCCTCTCAGGCCATGTATCGTTTTCTGAATAATGCTTCGGGGATCCTTACTGGGGAGGCGGGGTGACGTGGACCAGTATATCAGTATAATTGTTTTCCTATAAATCTGCAGAAAGCAAAATGGGGTTCAAATCAAGTTTGAAATAGCATCGCAGAGTCTCCTAAGAGCACCATTGTGAAATGATGTGCTTTTAATTACTGAAGTTTGGTATGCCTCTTACAATTCCAATGACATTTTAAAAGTAGTTAAGGAAGCCATGTGTATTTCTAGAAATCAGATGAACCCACGTGGGAGTTTCCACCGGCTTCTCGGTCCGGGGTGTCCTCATCCATAAAATGAGGAATAATGATAGACCTGCCTCATCAGCTGCTGAGACAATGAGGCAGAATCAAGTCTGGGATGCTTTTGGCACATGACGCAGCATAGGGTAAGGTCCGGGAAGCTCCACGGGGGATGGGCCACATCAGCTTTGATCATCCTCATACCCAGGCCTGACCCAGCACATGGCCTAGGGCGGACACTCCAAAACTATTGGTTCAGTGGATTCATTAGTGAATGGTAGTCGAGATGCTGTCAAACCTCTCGGAGGTTTTGTGGCTATACAAGATTCCATTTTGTGGCCGTAATTTCCTTAACCTGCGCTCCCCGTGCGCGTCGGGGTATTCGGTATATTTTCACTGATGTCTCTGTAATTGACATCTCTCTCCGCACGGCTTTGTCCCCCAAAGTTTGGGGAACACGTGTTGGAGCAGCCCAGAGACGGAGACCGCAGGGTCATCCTCCAGAGCCGAGTGAACTGGGGCAAATTTCTCCCGCGGGCCACGGAAAGTTAGTGCCAGGTCTCTAACTGGAATCCGAGGCTGCTCTGCTCTGGACCCGTATTTTGTCAGGCAGACCTGCTGTGTGTGCGTGCACGTGCGTGTGGCCACACGTGGCACGTCCGCTGTACTTGGGTGACGTGGCCGGTGCTGCTGAGGGTGTGCACCTCGTTAGCCTGCCCTCAGCCCAGATCGTGGAAGTTCGAGCTCAGGGGAGGCTCAGGGGAGGCTGGAAGGACTTGGTGGGAAATTCTGGTGTCTGTTCCTACAGCGGGAACTGGAACAGGAGGGCACGGGGTAGGCTCAGACCCCCCTGCACAGGTCTGCCGGGTTCACTGCTGACAAGCCTCATGCAGCATCACCTGCTGGGGTGACTTCAACCTGAGGTCCAGAAATTCAGTTCAGAGAGGTCACTGAGCTCACCAGACTAAGGGAACAGGACTCCTATTCCACTGGCTGTAAAGACGTCAGCCCTAATGGGAAAAGACACACATGCAACCAGACGAGATCCCTCTGAGTTGAGCCTTCCTGGGCACCATGCAGAAACGTGTGTCATCTGACCCCCTGGTCCCCGCACGCAGATGGGGGTGCAGGTGGTGAATGGGGAAGGCCGCTGTGCTCCACGTGGGAGCTGAGGAGTATCCTGATCGTGGGTGATCACTGATGTCTAGGGCTGCCTAATTTCTGTTCCAGAACATTCTCCCCTGCGCTGTGGCCTCCGTCCTTGAAAGAGAGTTAGTCTCTTTGTCAGCATTCCAGGTGTTTGCTAGAGTTGGCGTAATGTCATCCTAATGGCCTCAGCCCCGCAGAGCAGTAGTTCTAGTGACTTTCAGAAGACGTGGTAAATTCCTGCTCGAATGAGTGACAGTAACAAGACCATGCTTGTCATTCTTATTTAGCGGAAATGTCCGTTTGACCTGAGTCGTGCCTGACCCAGGATTCAGGCGTGTCTGGTGTGAGGCAGGTTGTGGGGGACCCTTGGGGAGAGTGGGGACACAAAAGCTTTTGAAAAGACGCAGCCCGGGAAACACTGCTTTTCTGACAATAACACTCTCATGTGACCTCCAGGCAGTGTTCGTAGGTCACTACAAGGACCCTTTGTCCTTACATCTGTCTGTCCTTGAGGTAGAACCATTCAGAGATGGCACTAGGAGGCACCAGGAGCTGGGGTGCCTTGTCTTCGTGTCTGTACTTCGCCAAACTCCCTCCCAGCTGCCCTGAGCCCAAAGGAAATAGAAACATGACTAAGCCGATGTACGTTCTGCCAACCAAGGGAAAATATAATTAACACAGCAGCGAGACTCAGCAGAGCCGCTGGGAACATCCAAGATGGAAAGGGCTCCCGCTGCTCAAAGTGACGTCAGAGAAAAGAAAAGAAAAGGCCACCTTCGCTAATCCCACAGCGTGCCCCTCTCTCTGTGCCCGCAATTCAATAAAGGGAAGAGACAGGAGACCCAGGGTGGCTGTGCCATTGAAATGAACCTACAGCCTCTGCGAGTCATGGCGGGGAATCTGGCAGGGCGGAACGGGGGTGTTCCTGTCTCCTACCCCTGAAAGGCCAGCAACCCGCTCACACCTCCAGAGGCGAGGGGGCCCTTTATCAGACCCCACTGCTGCGGGCCACGGGAGTCTCGTGGCTCTCACAGCACACTCCCAGCAGAGACGAGACCAGCCCCCAGACACCAGGAAGGAGTGAGTCCTGTTGCTGGATCACACACACACACCTTGCTCATAATTACGTGTCCAGAAATGGGACGTCAGGCAGACATAAGCAGTCCCCGAAAACAGTATCATGAAGGCTGCGATCAGTAGGTAGCCTACTCCCCAGGGCACAGCCTCCTACAAGAAACACAAAAGAAAACTTGCTTCCTGATCCATTTAATTTTCCTTCCCTCTGGTGACTCATCTTTGATAGATACTATAGGTATTTATAGATTTTAGCCTTTTTGATACATTCAACTCTAGTATAGTCTCTAAAGCTTTTAATTATTTTGCCAGCTTTTCAGGACCTCAGCAAATCAGTGCCCCGCTTCTCCTAGCCTGCAACTCTTTTATCTTTCATGCAGCTGCCAAAATGAGGCCTGGGGGATGGTCAGCCACTTGCTGTCTCCCACCCCCTGCCCACTGGTATTTGTGTCTGTCTTCCTGTGCTTCTATCTGAAGATTCGGGCATTGTCAAATTGCTGGTGTAAACATCTGCCTTTCTTTCTTTTCTTTTTTTTTTTTTTTTTTAAGATTTTTATTTATGTATTTGTCAGAGAGAGAGAGAGTGCGCAAGCAAGGGGAACAGCAGGCAGAGGGAGAAGCAGGCTTCTTCAATGAGGGACTCGATCCCAGGACCCTGGGATCATGACCTCCGATGAAGGCAGACGCTTAACCGACTGAGCCACCGGGCGCCCCACATCTGCCTCTCATTATGAGGCTGGATTCACTTGCTCATGCGTTCCGCGTAACGATAATACTGATGTTGGATTTGAATCCAGTGTCGGAATGGTCTCTGACTGGTTCTCCCTTATTTCACAGACTTGGGGTTTGGCCTTAATGAACCCTGCAGATAAACGTAATTTTATGAAAAATAATAGCTGAACCCCAGTCTTCATAAGACGGTGATGTCGTGGATCGTTAGGAGGCAGCTTTATCTAGTTTCCTCTAGGAAAATACGAAGAGGGACCAAAGAGCAGAGGACCCCACATCGGGATGGGAGGAAGGCCACAGATACAAGGGGGTGGCCGCTTCTCAGGGTCATGTTTTATGAATAAGTGATAGGGGGCCTGGCTTTTTTTTTTTTTTTTTTTTTTTAATTTTAGTTGCTTTTAAGAGATTATCCAGTAGGAGGTCTGTGAGTGCTACCTGGCTCCTGTCCGACCCGCACTACCTGTTTGGTTGATTAAAAAAACAAAAAAGTCAAAAATAATAGGTATATTCCAAACCAAGGGTGAAGTCATTTAAACAGCTCCTAGAGGCAAGAAAATCCAGGCAGGTTTCCCTCCCCCCACAGCCTGGAGCCATTGTGGAAGAACTCAATGTCATAGACCTTGCCCCCAAAACATACACTCACACTCCTTAGGGAACATCTCAGAGTTACTGGGTTGAGCTCAGAATTTTACCGTTCATTAGGAAATCAATCTTTCCGATGTTTTCAAAATGTAGAACACTCGAGTTCATCACCAAAATCCCAGTAACCTGGAAAGAAACTTACCCGGCTTCTCTTCGCTCCTCTTCTGCAAAAGTGTCCGTTGCTTTTGCTAACTACGCGACTTGAGCTAAGTAACTTCTCTGAGTATTGAAGATGCCCCAGCCAGAAAGGAAGATAGTCGCTCTTTCTCCCAGGGTAGCTGTAGGGTTTGTATAATTACATAGCGGGTGAAGGTGCCTTGCTGTGATGTGCCCATTTATCCGCTCCATCAACCAGTATTTATTGACTGGCCCTGGGACTGTGCTCAGAGCAACTCCCTGGATTTCTCTGAATTCCTCCCTGCCGGACACACAGCCCTGTATGCTCTTCTTCCCTCTGCTTTGCTCCCTGATGCTCCGGGAAGGCATCACCCCAGCACCCAGGGAAAGCCTCCCCACAGTGGCTCCCTGCCATCCGGATGCCTTGCTCAGCTCTCCACCGGCAGCCCAGTCTGTTTCCCCGCTGAGAAAAAGTAAGGGCTTTCCCTCTGTCCTAGGAAACAATACCTTGATCTAACTTTGGTGGCCCTTAAACTCACATTCCCAGCACCGGCTTTGAGCAACTACAGGGAATCACTGAAGAATTCCTTAAAAATGCAGATTCTCTGACCCTTCTCCACACCTGTTGGGAATCAGGTGATTTCCATATGCAGCCAGGTTTGGGAACCACTTTGTTTGGCCTTTGCAGAATCAGCAGGCATTTATTTCCCTCTGCTACTTCTCCCAAGATCTGACCCTTATCTGCCCACCTCTCCAAAGCCTTACTATAGAGTCTTGCTAATCTCCTGCACAGAAATCTCCACTCATGACTGCACAGAATAAAAAGGACTGAACTTTTATGTATTTGAGCCAACTCCTGGCCCTGCACCACGCAGAGTATATGCCATAGGTTGGATTAAGGACGCTTCACTGTGAAATTCCGAGCATGTGTCAGTGATTTCTCCATAGTGAGTAAGCTCTTGATCATCCTTTGGAGATGGAGGGAGAGAGCCACTGACCACAGGGATTTTAAAGAAAGTCCTTCAACTTGATTAATTTAATCTTTGTTACAGCTACATGTTTTTTCATTTACACACAGAGAAGTTCACCCTTGTAGAGTTCAAGGAGTTTTGGTGAATGCATATATTCAGATAACCACCCCCATAATCCCATAGAACAATTCCGGAGCGCCCCCCCCCCCCCCAGTTCCCTGTCGCCCCTTGTACTCAACTCCTCCCTCCGCCCTCAGGCCCTGGGAGCTGCCCACCATTTTTCTGTCCCTTTAGTTCGGCCTTTCCCCAAATGTGATTTGTCGTATAAAGGGAGATGTACAATATGTTGGCTACAGCATTTGAAAGACGGTGGACTTAAACAAATATTGGAGAAAGGGCTGACTGTTCCTTCTTCATGTTTTGGTTTGGGGCACTTATAATCTGCTATGATGGATTGTTTTGTGCATTAAAATCCTTTTTGCAGCCCCTGTCATCAATTAGAAAGTCAAGATGAAACAGGCACTTCCTCTCATCCTTCATTTGGCAAACATAGACCTTTGTAAAGGTCAAGTTGCAGATTCCTAGTTTTCTCTCCCATGGCCAGAGTTTTCCCTCTCCCCACCCTCCCAGGCCACCTACCACTCTTCAGAACACCTGTCTCTGATGTGACCTATAACCCGGAGGAGGGACCCTTCCTGCTGCGAGGCGGGTTGGCATAGCAAGGCTTACTTTTCCTTGGTTTCAGAGAGTCTCCCCCTCGGTCTGAGTCAGCATCGTCTTGCCCCTTCCTGGGTCTTTCTGTTTTATCTGTCTTTGAGAGGCAACACATGCAAAAGAAAACCACTTGATTTTATAGAACACAGAATGTTAAGAGACTCCTGACAAGTATAGATGATTTACCCCTTCCCAAAGGAGAGCAGTCCGGCTTTCACACAGTCTCAAAGAGTATCGGACCGGTAACCCCTTGCTTGAAGAGCGAGGACGGTGGGCCCCTCGCTACAAGGTATCACCCGAGAGGCCTGGGCAGGACTGGGAGGCCAGGAGAGGTCACTGGGAGTTCAGGAAAAATTCGCGGCCATTATATTTATTTTCCCAGATCTCAGAGTTGCCAAACGTTCCTGAGAACTAATTCCTACTGAACTAGGCTTTGGGTGTCTTTTCCTGCCTATAGCATCAAACACAGCCACCCCTTGCACACGAACCCCAGGACGAATGCCATCCACAACAAGAACAGACATTTTCATGGAGTAAGTGAGTAAGTAAACCCAAGAGTTTCCCCCCAGAAGGCCAAGCTCTCCCAGGAAGGATGCGCAGCCGGCAAGGTTTCTGCCCCCATGGTCCCAGACGTCAGCTCCAAACCCCAAACACCAAAAAAGACCAACTTCCCCCGTGACCTGTGTATTGCCAACGTGGGGTGGGGTGGGGGGGCTGCAAATAAAACTATATTTAAAACAAACAAAACCCCCCAATTCCAGTTCGTGTATTAGGCTTTGCCCTGAGTGGTGGCGCCGTGTCTCTCTCTCCGGCAATCCGAGGTGTGCCGCCAGCCCGAGAGTCCACTCCGGGTTTTCCCCCCGTCCCTCCACCTGCCTCTCCCGGTCCGGGCGCTGGTCCCGCAGTCCCGGGGCGGAGAGCCGCGGCCGCAATTCCAGCTGCCGACAAAGGACGGCCCCAGGCGGTCCTGACGTCCGACCCGCCAGTGCGAAATCCACCTGCGTGGCGGGGGCGAGGGGCACACCTGAGCCGGGGCTGCCTGGACGGGGCAAGTATTGCTGGCTGGAGCCTTACTACTTTGCGAGGCTGGGTGCCGGCCGGGGCGCGTGCCGCTCCATCCCGCCCGAGGGCGCGCGGAGAGGGAGGGCGGGAGTCCCGGGGCTGAACCTGGATTTGAACGCGCTGCCAGCCCCGCTTCTGGCGGAGAGATGGCCGAATCTTGATCTGGGCTCTGGAAGGTCAGGTGTTCTGGGGGCGGGATGACTGGGGCACCAAACCGCGGAGAGTGCTCGGGTTTGCTCTAGAAGCACCAGTGCTTCGGGAACACGGGGTTCCTGAGCTGGGAGCAAGCGGAGAAAAATCGGGAAAATGTGGTAGAGTATTGCTTCCCGCCCTGTGTCTGTGTGTGAGAAAGCCGAGCTGAGATTGACATGGTGCTGTGGACTGTTACATGTGCTGTAGGATTTGTGAGACTTGTTTAATGAGAAGGGCTTCCTTTTAAATTTAGGACAAATTAGTTGGTTGTTATAACTAGAGCGGTAATTAATAATGATGGTCATGCGTAAGGCTTTCTTTAAGCTTAAACACACACCCAAACTGGAAAATACCATTCAAAAGGAGCATGCTTTTACACTCCTGCAAAATAAATCATCCACCAAATAAAATAGAATAATTAATATTTTGAGGAAAGATAAGGAATAGAGATTCCTAGAATTGCTCGTTACATTTAAAGTAATTGGTTCTGTGTATTTCACTTTTGGCTGGGGTGGGGGCAGTTAAAAAAAGGCATCAAATTGCCTGTTTGGTTTTCCCCTTTTGAAACTTGGAATGGTATCTGGTTATCCCTGAAGAAACCTTTAATTTTTCACGCTCACACTTGGCAGCCGGCTCTCAGGACCCTGCTGATCTTGCCCCCCCCCCCCCCCCCCCCCCCACACCCCGCCCCCCCCGGCCCCCCCCCCCCCCCCCCCCCCCCCGGGACTGGTTCCCACAGGCAGTCGGTGAAGAAGAGAATTGATTCTTCCTTTTCTGTGCATAATACCTAATCATCACCATTAGGACTTCATCAGTTCAGCCTTCTCAACTGGTGTCCTTTCTTCCCACATGTGCTATTGATTTACATCATTAACAATGGAAGGGAAGTTCTTCCTTTGATTAAGAAGCCAAAGAATTGGAGAAATCGTGGATTCCTTCAGATTATTTATTTAGAGTTTGTTCATCTGATTCGTGCTGTACATCTAATGAGATGAGGGGAGGGGAGAGAAGGTAGGTTTCTTAACCTAACTACTGCATCTCTGGGTCCTTCTTTACATTTTCCAGAACAAGGAAACCGTGAAATCCCTTGTCAAATTATAAGGAAACTTGGAGCTCCCTGAGTGCAAGTCCATTTCACAGATGGGAATACTAGATAGCCCTTGGTTGGCCATTTCCTCTGGATTAGATCTGCAGGGCCAAGTTCTGGATTCTGACCCACGGTGACAGTCGCTCGAGGAATTCAGCGTGTAACCCACATGCATTTAGCCCTGGGACTGGGCAAATACGTTGGTGGCCGATCCAGATCTGGAATAACACAGATCTCACTTTAGAAGACTCGATCTCCATGTTCCTTTCAGTTCTATTCTACTAATACCTCTTACCAGACGACACCTACTCACTTGAAATGTTCCGATTGGATGCTCACTACATTTCATTTATTCAGGAGCTGTTTGTTTTTAAATCGATAGCGAAGCTGTACTACATAGACCCAGTGCAAATGGTTTATTTGAAAGACTTTCTTTTAGGTAGAGCTGCAAGCTGTTACTTGAATCCCAGGGCTGCTGCAAATTAGTAATAGAACTAATAATAGCAACCATTTCTCAAAAGTCTGTTATGTACCATTAACTACACTAAGGGCTCTGTTCATATGGTCCCTGTTAATTCTCACTATATTCTTAAGAGGTACCTAATATTATCACCATCTTACCGATCACAAAGATGAAGAGATTAGTCCAACATCATTCATCTTCTAAGTGGGGGTGGGAGCCCGGTCTGTCTGACTCCCAAGCTCAGGGTCTTTCTCTACTACTCTGTTGCTCTAACCTGCATATCCCCAGACTTCTGGAGACATGATAAATTTAGGTAAATTACAGTGGCCTTACTGTTCTCTCCCTAGTGAAAGGGTATAGAGCAGTTCAGACAAAGTACACTGGAACCACAGAAAACCTCAGTACATTGACAGCAAATCACGGACTCCCCCCAAAACTGCACTCTGCCTTTGGGGTGGATGAGAAGAAAGGAAGGAGAGTGTGCCCCCTAGTCCCAGAGGAGGGACCCCTCTCTTCCAAAGGCCTTTGAGTTATGCCCTGTGCAAGTAAAGGGAGAGCAGGGGACTGATTGAGCAGAGTTTTAACTAATACATCCAAAAGGGAAGAGTCCTGTATGTTAATTTCTCTTTTTTTAAAGATTTTATTTATTTATTTGACAGAGAGATCACAAGTAGGCAGAGAGGCAGATGGGCGCGGGGCTCCATCCCAGGACCCTGAGATCATGACCTGAGCCAAAGGCAGAGGCTTAACCCACTGAGCCACCCAGGTGCCCCTGTATGTTAACTTCTTCTCCTTGTCTGAATCAACCAAGCCCAGAGCTATTGATGCCAAGAGAAGCTGGGTGGCAGCCGTGGAGAGGCCTTTCCCATGACCCTGAAACTCCTGTGCTATGGTGGTTTATTGTGTCTTCAAAAATCACCTCTCCGCCAGGCTTCGAACAAAACAATACAGATGTGAGATTGTCATCCTTCCAAACAGGTCAGAAATGATAACCGTTCAGCTACTTTTGTTATTTTAAAACTCTGTATTCGTGAAAACTGGCCTCTGCGTTCTTCCTGTACAATCCAAGCGGTTGACCGAGGGGTGAGAAGCTAGTCTGGCAGTCAGTGCCTCTCGAGTTTTTAAAAATTCCTGAATATTTAATATTTTTATTCTTCTGCTTTACCCTGCAAGTGTTCTTTCTCATTACTTCTGGCCAAGGCATGGCTGTGTCTCCGCGATCAGCCACTCTTCATTGGAGCTCTGTGATCAGTATTGTGCAGTGGTGGGGGGAAAGGGGTCGTTTTAACCACTTACAGTGAGCACTTCCAGAAAGAAACCTGTTTGCATTAAAGTGCTACTCATCAGCCTCACAGCAAGTCTGTTCAGAGGACTCCAGACTGAGTGTCTTTACAATGGAAAATTACCTTCACACAAGGACCATTCTCACCCGTGCAGAGGAACACTCCCTCCGGAAAAGCTAAGGAGGGGCGAGCCCCAGTCTCCAGCCCCACGCGCCCTCCTCTCCAGTGACTTTACCCACAAAGCTGGTCCAGCCGCTCCCTACTGGAGAACCTGTAGGGGCCCCAGTTTCCTAACCCTGTCTTGGTCTAGCCGGCTCCCTACAGGCCCATCGGCTTTGTCACCACCTCTAGGAACTCTGTCTGTCCTTCGTGCTTAGGACCTGGCTCGCTGGGCACAGGTGGCCAGCTCTACCCCCACACGCACCACACATCTCATGCCGCCCGGATCACAGCCCTTCTCAGACCCGAGTTTCTCTCAGTGTTTGTCAGTGTCTTTCATTGATGCTCTAGTGTGGAGTCTGGCCGTCTTCAGTTCAGGTACAGGGTCCTGTTCCTCTCTCTATCCTCTTCCCCATGCACCTCTCCTCCCTCTATTTGAGTATTTCCTGGTATATAGTAGTTGTTCCATCAATCGGTAATGAACTAATTTCATTACAAGGATTTGTTCCACCACGTGCAGAAGAGTCCCCTCTGGGTGTGGACGCATTTGCAGAGGTGACCAGTCAGTACTTAGAGCGGAGCTCTGACTCCCGAGGGGTGCTGAGACATGGACACAGGGAAATGCCAGCTTTCAAAAATAACCTTTTTAAAAAAAAACAGTTTCCCCAAAGCAGAGACTGATAAAAAGATGACTGACCGAGTTTTGGAGGTGAGGATTTGGGGAACAGTATGACTTGGAGAACCCAACAGGAGTTCTCCAGAATCCAGCCACACTGAGCTAAACATTTTTCATTTTTCTGAGATTAGCAAAAAGGGGCTCCTTGCAGCAAGAGATTCGTAACTCAAGGAGGGGCTCCGATCAGCCTAGAGTTGTTGCTTCCACACCAGAAACTGCACGTGGCTTGAGGGCTGGTCTTCCCTAGGCTCCAGCCTATTGATCACAATCAAATTACACCCTCAGAGTGCATCCGGTGATTGGCGTCCCAGGGCAGGCATTGCAAAGCCTTGTCAAATGGTCTTGACATAGTGTTTCTTAATTTTAGCAAAACATTCGACGCAATCCATCATGGTATATTTTTTCACTTATTCAACAAATAGTCATGGAAATGTGTGTTACGTGCCAGGCATTGTCTTGGGTACTTATTCAGCGTTTGTGACTCAGAAGCAAATTATGAGTTAGTTGATAGCAAGGAGAACAAACCCAAGTCAAACACTGATGGCCTGAAATTCTCTTTAGCACAAAGCAGGAAGTCAACAGATTCATTCATTCTCATGCGTTGCAGGGGTCTCTTCCGTGGCCCTGCGTGCTCCCCACTCATTCTGGTCTCTGCTCAGGGGGTCTTCTGACCATCCTCTCCCTAAAAGCACCTTGCCTGGCCATTTTCTGTTCCCTACAGTTGCTCCGTTTCTCACTCTCTGTGGCTTTCTTACAGATGTGTGTGCGCACTTGCCACCTTCTGTCTGTCTCCTTGGACTGTGCCGTGAAGAAGGGAGGTATTTCGTGGAATGGGCCTTTTGTTCTTTGCCGTTCAGTTTGTTTCTCAGTGGCCACTGTTGCCATTCCTGTTCATCAGAGTTCCAGGTGATGGGAATTCAAGAGGGATGGCTGATACGGTAAATAAGAGAATCAGACTTCATTGTAATAGCATATGTGGAAGCACTCTGATCATTATGAATGATAATTACATGTAAGTTACCATCGTTATTTTAAGTGGCTATAAATCTGAGCCCAAACCAATAAAATGAAGGTTAAATACAGGCTCCTGCATTTAGGTTCCCAAAAAATCGATGACACGAGTCCAAAAGGAAGGAGCCTGGCGGGGGGGGGGGGGGCAGCGCGCCCTGATTCGGTCCCACAAAGCAGGCGATTTCCGGGCTCTGAGTAGCTGAGTGTCCGAGTAGCTGAGCTGTGGCTGGGCCTTCTTGGAGAGCCATCCAGTTCGACGGGGCCACATCGTGGGGTGGACACTGCCACGCCACAAAGTGGCCGGGCAGGGGAGGGTCATTTACTCAGGGAACAGCCGCGGGAATTGGGGCATTTGGCTGAAGGAGAGGGGATGTGGGGGGTCTGCCTGTCACTCTCCATGGGGAGCAACACAGCATGTGTGTTGAGGGCTAAGCAGCTGGGTCCTGGGGGCTGATTCCCACTAGGGGTAAGGAGAGTGACGCAGCCCAGAACCGGCACCCGTCGCCTGGGCGAGGACCAAGTCCGCCGTCACCAGAGAAGCTAGACAAACGTAGGCCCAAGAGCGGAGCCGTTGAAGAGCTCCTCCAGCTGGTGCTGGTCCTTCCAGCCCGGACGTTACCATCTGTTCCGACGTCACTCTATTTATTCCCTTCGCGTGGATTGTCCTCCCACCTAATGTGACATTTGATTGAAATAACACCGCGCACACTCAGCTTCCCCTTTACCGCAGTGCCTGGAAATCTGCGGGGCTTCAGGGGGTTCTGCTGTCCTTGCTCCCTGAGTGATGCCTTCCCACGCCTGCAGCATTTCCTGTTCTCTCGCTACCTGAAGTTTTTTTGTTGTTTTTGGTTTGGGGTTGTTTTGTTTTGTTTTGTAAGTTGGACTTGGACCCCTTCTGACCTCTGTCCCCGTGTTCTGCATTGTGACCACACCTGCGGAGTCCTCCACTTTCTTACAAAGGCACTTACCAGCCTGAGCCTTCCCTGGGATGACCTGAGGACAGTCTGAACTTGGTATCAATATCAAAGGAGGGTATTTTACTTAAAAAAGAAATTGCAAGAACAGGTGCCTGGGTGCCTGCACCTGCCTTTGGCTCAGGTCATGATACCAGAGCCCTGGGATCCAGCCCCATGTCGGGATCCCGGCACAGCGGGGAGTCTGCTTCTCTCTCTGACCCTCACCCCACGTGTGCACACACCATTCTCTCTCTCAAATAAATAAAATCTTTAAAAAAAAATTGCAAGAACAACCAAAAACCCACCGTGGATGTGTTTTCCCAAGTCAGGCTCTCCTCCTTCTCAACTTCTTTAGGATGTTAACATTTTCAGAACACAGAAATGTGATGTCTTTTTTGTTCAGTGTGAAGTGTCAGACAATTATGATTGCCTGTAGTACATAGCATTTATGATTAAACATGTATTTTTATGAAGAAATTCTGGTTCCCAGGGAACAATTCTCTGCACATAAAAACCCAATAAATTTACCAGATGATCAGGCTTCCTTTACGGGTCCACCTTCACAGAAACAAGAGGGACCAAGTCCTCTCCCCAAAGATGAAAAAGAGAGAAAATCAGCCTTCCAGGAAATTGATAGGAAACTGTCTCAGTAAGGCTTTCAGGAGAAAACAAATGAGCCATGACAGCCAAAGTTCAAATAGACGGACCTAGGTTACCTGACACTTGGCAAGAAACACTGAAGACTGTGTAACGAGGGTCAGACCCAACACCTCTGTTTCCCACCTCCGTGCCGCCTAAAGACACAGCTGTTTGAAAAATGTGCAGCTGTCACACTTTATCACTTAAGTGACCAGGTATCTGGTAGTTTGGCCGTCAGATCTCACAAAGTAGATAAGCAGGTCAAAATCCCATTATCTAGGGCTCTGCTGTGATGACAGATTTAGATGATCCTAATGTCCTTAAACGCTGTAAATCATACACCAGGATGCAGAGCTCACACTCATGGTGACTCAGAGGAGAAGTGACAGAAGCTCAGACACAGCTTGGAGAAAAAGCAGAAGAAAGTGGGAAACAGAACTTGAAATAAGCACGTCTGTCTGTTAATGCGGGTGATGGGTCCTACGTTATCCAACCAGAATCCGCCCAGAGGGAGCCCGGCGAGCTCAGGATGCCCGGCAGCATCTTAACAGGCCTGAGCTGCTTTGCTGCAAACGTCTGGTTGTCATCAAATCCAACTCCACCCCCAACTTTTTTTACCCTACATTGCTCAGTGCAAGTCTACGTCTAGATGAACTTCAGAAAAATCCGTTTCCTTGCAAAACCTCTTTGCCTGGGATCGTGTCTGAATTTTTTTCATCTAGTCATTTTCAGTTTGGGGGTGGGGTTTTATCCCTCTAAACAACTGAAGTCCAGACTGTTTCTCCCTTAGCGGAGAGAGCAGACAGGCTAACCCTCTGCTCTCAGACACCCACCTCCTTGATGCAAGTCACTGGTCCCCTGTGGGCCCCAGCATACAGCCGTGTGTATGCAGCCTGCTCCCAGCAAGCGAGCCTGAGGTAAAATGAGATACAGCAATCTGATCTTTATATTTGAAGCGAGCATCTTATTAGTAAAGCACACATTTTTATTTTCCCTCAAGACAAAATAAGATCTTTTTGTGCATTATCAGTGGATATTAGGTAATGGTCATCATTCAGTTTAATTTTTTTTTAAAGATTTTATTTATTTATTTGACAGAGATCACAAGTAGGCAGAGAGGAGGAAGCAGGCTCCCCGCTGGGCCGAAAGCCCGATGCGGGGCTCAATCCTAGGATGCTGAGATCATGACCTGAGCCAAAGGCAGAGCTTTAACCCACTGAGCCACCCAGGCACCCCTCAGTTCTATGTATTTATTTGAGAGAGCATGAGCAAGGGGGAGGGGCAGAGGGAGACAGAGAAGCAGACTCCCTGCAGAGCAGGGAGCCAGATGTGGGGCTCCATCCCAGGACCCTGAGATCATGACCGGAGCCTAAGGCAGATGCTTAACCGACTGAGCCACCCAGGCGCCCCTCCATCATTCAGTTTAATGCCACAGTTCTCCTGGGTGCCATCTACCCTACCACGGGTAGAATAACTGTGGAGAGCATGGTTTGTGCTTAGGGACTCCACTCCCCAGGAGAGAGGCAGGGAGTCAGCACAGGAAATGACTATAGTGTGGTGCACAAGGGCACAGATTATAATGCAGCAGAGGATCAGAAGGACAAAGCCGCCCAGGCACTTTGCATTCATTTGTTTGTAAGCACCCTCAAGGCAAACATAGGGCCTTTACATCTTTATGCTCCAGCCATGCCCCATAAAGCAGAAGCCAATAATGACTCCTTACTAGTTGGTGAATGGTTGCATTACAATAAGCACGAACAGCTTCAAGCATAAGGATGCCAGGCAAATCGAGTAATGTGATAGGAGGTTTTTTTCATCCGATTCTGACCTAAATTTGTAAATGTCAGTATAATATTTTCTAATTAGAGACTCATAAAATGACTGAAAAAATCCAACAACCATAAAGCCCTTCACCAAGCATTTTTGACATTTAAGCCACGCATCAGCCCTTGGAAATAGTTATCATTTGCTGGCTGCATTCATCGGTCCCTCTTTTCCTGGTGCCTTCTAAGTAAATGCCATTGTGCTAAGGGCTGGGGCTCCAATAATGGAGAAAGGTTCAGAGTCTTGCTTTCACAGAGCTGACTTTTTGGTAAGCACAAAAACAGCAAACAGGAATAAAGACATAGAGACTTTAAATCACTGGTAATCCTACAAAGAAAACAGAACTGGTAGTGTGATAGAGAATGATCAAGGAGGAGGTAATAGCTTTAGAAAGGACTCTCTAGGGAGGACTCGAAGGAGCCAGATCAAAGGAGAGAGTGCTCCAGCTAACAGGAATAGCAGAAGCAAAGGCCCTGAGGCCAGACAAAGCTGGTGGTCTCCTGAACAGAAAGAAATCAGGTATAGCTAACTTGGTGAAATAACCAGGGGGAGAAAAGTAGAAGCTGGGGGTAGAGAGGAGGCAGCAGCCTGTCTGAAGAGAGCCTCATGGTTTGGATTTTAGTCTGAGGGTAATGGCAAGTCACTGGAGGGTTTTAAAATTTTGGCCTTTGAGTAATGGTTTGTGGAGAGAACAGAGTGGAGGCGCGGAGGCCAGATGGGAGCCCACTGCAGGAATCCAGCTGGGAGATCTAGTGGTTTGAACAGATAGTAATTCATAGATATGGGCAAAAATGGGCAAATGCCTGACAGGTATATATTGAAGGTACTGCTGACAGTACTTGCTGATGGATGAGATTCAGGGAACTTGGAAAAGGAAGGCCCAAATCCTGTTCTCATGTTGAAACAAGCGGAGGCTCAACCAGGTCCAGGAACGCATCTCAAAGGCTTCACAGTTGTACCAGGCAGGGCTGGGACTCCCGGCCAGCGCTCGAGTCCCAAAACAACCCTGCTCCTTCTTGCAACGATCTGAGAATTACGTTAGAAAGGGGCAAATGAGTATGAAGTCCAGTGAACTCCTCTTGATAGTGATGTAATGATTTTCTTGAGGCTGTATAGAGTAGACAACGCCCAAGATCCATTCAACCAGTCAGTCTGAGGCTTATTGTAACCAGTCATTGTACTCGTTGGGATCGATACCATTGTCTCTGACCGTAAATGTTTGTAACCACAAAGTGCACTTCAGTTAAATTCTTTTCAGAGATTGTCTCATTTTCAGAACCGACATTTCCTAGTGATATCATAAATTATTAGAGGGATACCAGGCAACAGATCAAGTCTATCTCTTACAAGGGCTCTTGATGTAGTAGTATGTCCCATGGTTTTATGGAATTGGTCTTAGTAGATGAGCTGTAAATTCTGATCTTTTTTTTTTTTAAGATTTTATTTATTTATTTGACAGAGAGATCACAGTTAGGCAGAGGGCAGGCAGAGAGAGAGCAGAGAGCCCGATGTGGAGCTCGATCCCAGGATCCTGAGACCATGACCTGAGCCGAAGGAAGAGGCTTAACCCACTGAGCCACCCAGGCACCCCTGATCTTTATCTTCAGCTGATGTGCTAAGTAATTCAGAAAGAGTTTTTTCACCTCTGAGCTCTCATGGAAATGTTCCCAACTCATTTGTACCAGATCCAAAAAGTGAGGAACCAGAAATATGGATACCATTGCTTGGGGCTACAGCTGGTCATTTATTCCATAAAGACTTACTGAGTTCCCAACACATTCCAGTCCTAGTCTAAGCACTGGAGGGCAGCCCTGGAGGGGGGCGTCCTTGATCTGGGACTTTCTCCTGAACCACATAGTTAGGGTTTAGTTGGCTGCCCCAGCATCTCCCTTAGAACAGACAGGTTCCCTTCTCTACCTTACTCCAAAGCCACCTGCCCTGTATCTCCAGCCATTGTATCAGTTACATTCAGAGCCAGACGGGACAGATTCCAAGAGTAGATGAGGGGATTTTGAGGAATCGGGACTCATTTTTGCTGAAATGTGGCCCAGAGATAGTACAGCTAATTGCTAATGCAAACGCTGCGAAAAGCCTCAAGGGGAGAGAGCCCTGGGTGCTAACTCTGAGCCCCAGGTCCGCTAGGTAGGCACCGAGCAATTGTTCGGGGACCTTTTCAAGTCCATCAGTAATGTGTGATTGCCCTGAGAATGCCCACCAAAGTGAGCCCCTCAGAGAACGCTGTGGGCCGGGAGGTTGGAAGGAGCAGATGGAGGACAGGGAGCCGGTGAGAATTTCATGAAAGGCTCTACAGAGATGTACAGTCACACATTCATACTGATTGTGCAAAACTCTGGGCTCTGGAAGGATTTCTAACCCCAGAACCTGGAAACTGGGGATGACATGCTGCCCCATTATCTATAAAACACTACCTTTTGTCTCGGAAGGGACCTTAAAAAAACAGAAAAAAGGCTTACGGTGCCAAAACCTCTGCTATAAATCGACACCACCTGGTAAGACTTTGAGTACAATGCTATGTTCTTCTCTAAACTTTCTTAGACAAGTGGCAGGACTATTAAAAATCTCAAGCAGAATTGTTCTCAAGGGTTTCCACTACAGTGGAAATTTTTTTAAGGACCTTCATTTTCAGGGACAAGTGTCCCCACCCACATACACACAGGCACGCGCGCAAGTAGTGGGAAGCCAAGGGGAATTTGTACAATCCTCCAACTTAAATGTTCTGCATCTTGATTAGACTATTACATATGTGTGTATGTTTGGCAAAATTCATCAAAACTGTCCTTAAAATAGCTGCATTTACTGCATACAAATTATGCCTCAGTAAGCTGGATTTAAAAAGTAAAAAGCAAACCAAAAACTTCCAATTTTATATTACGTTAATATTTTTGTGTCTGTCTCCGGCTTCCGGCATTTGCCAAGGATTTTAGTTTGTATACAATTGGAATGAGCAGAGCTCATTATCAAAAGCTTCCTTTCCTAGGACTAAAGTTTAGCCAGGAAATTAAGGTTTAGCCCTTAAATTCATGTTATTTTGAGATAAAACAAACGCATATCTCTGAATAACAAAGTTGTATAGCACATGACTGGCTTGTACAGCCTGAAAACTCAGATAAACCCTGGAAATCAAAGCGTCCAGTGACCAGCCTTAGCAGGTGTTGAGAAGTATTGAAGGAGTCTGTTGTATTTTTGATAAACTGAAAAATCTGGTTTTTAAGCCTGTCAAACAAATACTAGTATCCAGTATTTTGAAGCAAATCTTAGTTCCAAGGATGGCATTTCTGTCCCATTTTTCTGGTTCCCTCTGATAACTAACTCATTCTTTGATTCTTTGAACTGGGGAAAAATCGTTGACATGGCTAAAGTTGTCGGGCTCTCTTGGGAATTAGACACGTTCCTAAAGTGACCTGGGGAAGTTATCTGGGGTGACCCTTAGATTGCCGGTCCAGTCCAGGACATGCTGAGCTGAAAACGGAGACCCACCTAGACCTTTTGGAGAATGACCACAACCGCATTGTTCCTCCCAGCCCGGCCCGGTCCTCGCTGGAGCCGGCCATGCTCACGAGTCCAAAAGCAAAGGGGCAGACAGCCTCCGACACCTTGTGTGGGGCGACAGGGGCCCTCCCTTCCCTGGGACAACGTCCCTGAGCAGCAGCTTCCCTCCTCCAAAGTCAGAGACACAGGTTCTGAAAGAAAGTCCAATCGGTTTGCTGCATCCTTTCATTCCAAGTCAGCCCCACGTGGCCAGAGTCACCAGCCCCCGAAGCTGGTAAGAAATTCCCGTTCCCAGCTCGATCCGGACACACAGCAGCAGACTCTTACCCAGGCTGAGGTGGACAGTTCACCCCACGCTGATTTGGAGGAAGGAACGTCGCTACTGGCAAAACCCAAGCAAACGAACCTCAGAGCTGATGGGAACTAGCCAAGCTTGGTTTTAAACGAGATGGTTGTAAAGCAGTCAGCCCCGGGGCTCTCCCTGAAAGACGGAAGTTTAGCAGAGCTTGTCTTTATTATCCTTAGCAGTAAAGGTTAATAGTGCTGATTCCTGACTTAGACACTTAGAACGGGAACCCACTTTCTCCCCAAATCGGGCCCCCCCCCCCCCCCCCCCCCCGCTGCTTTTGAGGATATTCATTGCCCAGCCCCTCCTGATGTCTTTCAGGATTAAGAGCATTAGGACAGTTAGTCAAAATGATTTTCATTGGCAGCTTTTTCTCCCTTCTATTCTAACGTTAACAGTTTGCCAAGTTAACCTTAATGCCTGGGATGTCATAGGATCCCAACCCAGGATTTTTCCTGTACTGGGAAAAACGCCGGTTATCGATCTCCGTGTTATCAGTCAGCTCCAGTATTCCAGGGACTCTGAGTCTGAGAGGTAGAACATGAAATGAGCAGAACAGTTCCCGCGTGTGAACGCTGACAGCAAATACTCCAGCTCAAGCACTGGGAATCCCTTGGGCGTTCCCCTGTGCCATGAATCAACATCGATTCATCTGGGGTCATATCGCTTTTCCTCCAGAAAAATTTTACATAATTTGGAAACAAAGTGATGTACTGTAGACCTAGAGGGGATCAGAAATCAGCCAAAAACAGTCTTTGCCACCAGGAGAGCCACACCCCGTGCAGTGCCCACTGTCCCAGCGAACACCCATCTTTGTAACTATGGGAACTTAGGTGTCCAGGAACCCAGATCGAGGGTCAATAGCGCTGCTTCAGCCATCCCTTGCTGGGCGATGAGTCCCGTCGCAGAACCAAGTCTTGGTTTCCTCCTCTACGGATGAGAGGTACTGATCTCCACCACTACTATTCCACCTCGAAAGGATGATTGTGCATTTGTGGTTACATGCACCTAGAGGTACCCTGACATTTGCGTTTTATTAGCATTCACAACTTGAACTTTTTAAATTTTCCTATCTAAAACACAGCGCTGATTCCCTTCACCGTGCACTTTTTTTAAACCATGCTTCGCACACGACCTTTCCGCTCACTCTTGTAAAACGATCCATAAAGGATGGCAAGTGAAGAGAATTGTATCATAAAAATGTCGCTGCGCTGGGAGCGATCGGCTTTCTTCAGCCCACAGACACACAGATAGTTATCATTCCTCGGGCTTTCATCATCAGAATGAAGCATCCACATGGAAAGCACCGGCTCCTGAGTGCCCGGTGCGTCCGGACTGAGCTCCGGCTTCTCCAAGATCCAAGAGGTGAACACGCAGACCCTCCCGTGGTGACCGCCCATCACACAAGCCTGTGCTTTCTCATAGTAACTTCACCATTTTTTAAAAAATTTCCTGGCATGGATCCACTTTCCTATTTGGCAAATTACAGCAGGTGAGAAGCAGGGTTTCAGGAGCACGTTCGCTGGTGAATGAAGCCTCTCCTGAGTGACCACCTGGTGGTCAGAGCCTCGCCAGCTGCCAGGTAGCGCCGCCGTGACGGTCTCCTCCTTCCCACCCACCAGTGCCAAGGTGAGCGGAGGCTGAAGTGTTTCCCACGCTCTTCAATTTTAGATTAAAAACAACAAGTCTTCAAATGGGGGAGAAACTGATCTGAAACTTGAGGCCCCGCCCAACAGCCACCAGAGGAGACTTCCGGTTTGCGGCACTTTGAGTTCGAGCCGTGCCCGTGGGCTCCCTTCTTGCCCGTGTGCCCGCCTCTCTCCCCGCCTCCTCCTTCCCTCTTCAAACTGCGCCTGGCTCGGGCCTCATTTCCACCGTCCCTTCCAGCAGGCTGCCGCGGGTCCTCTCTGCCCCAGCTCCTTCCGTCTCCCCCTCTCTTCCTTATCTTTAGTCTTTTATCTTCTTATCTTATCCTTTATCTTGTTTTTGCCTGGGCCTTCTTAACTCTTGAGGGTGAGGTCCCCGCCTGCGACTGTGGGTTGTCTGATTCTCTCTGCCAGCCGGTACCCAGCACAGGGCCTTTTATCGAGGAAGGTTTAGTCACTAGTCCTGATTCCAACTGAACATTTGTATGCGTATGTAGGAATTACGGTCAAGTGTATGCAGGTGGATCAAAATATTTGCTTTATTGTCATCATCCTGCTGTTTGCAGAAAATGCAAAACAAGTATCAGACAAGAAGGAAGTTGAATGCATCGGAGGAAGATCTCTCATTCACTCATGATCTGTGGAGCCCAGGTTCTAGGCACTCAAGCATGTCAAGAAGGCACCAGACAAGAAGACATGTACCTTCCTTGAGAGAAGCTTCCACTCTAGTGGGGGAGAAAAACCTGTCATCACATAAATTAACAACCTGGTTCCTCCCAACTCTTCGGAGGAGGCCAGAAGGGAGGTACATGTCTCATTCTGGAGGGAGTTCAAGGTCTTTGGACTCCTGGGTCGGTGGGGGTCGCGAGTGGACAACCAGACGTGGAGGTGGCGTCAGAGGGTGGATGGGCTCGTTGATTGTTTTGAGGAGCAAGTTCTTTCCATTAAGGCAGCCATTGAAGAGGAATGAAAGGATCCCCTCTGAGTTGTGGATGCATGAGTATGAAATCGGGGTGTGGCGGGGAAGCAAAACTGCCTCGAGGACTCAGACACGAAGGGAGGCAGGCTTAAATGGAAATGGGAGAGAAGGGAGATGTTTGACAGTTTGGAGACTGCATGAGAAGGCAGGACTCTTGAGTGAAGGGGTGTGGCCCACCTGTCCCTCGGCCCCCAGGAGCCTGAGGAGTCTCCTGTACGTACGGGGTGCCCCCGGGGGAGAGAGGCAGCACCTGTAGAAACCGCAGTGAGGGGCTCTGTCCTTCTGTTGAACTCTCTGGAGATAGAATTAACCTCCTTGGTAGGTTTTGTTGGTTTCTGGATGGTCTTCTTCCCAGCACATGACCAGGAATGCATTGGTGAGCAGTTGTGGAGATGAGAGTAACCGAAGGGTTAAGATTTGTCACTGCTGGAGGCCTGATTCCACTGCAGAAGGAGAAGCAAAATAATCATCTATTTTTACGGAGGTGCTGCAAGAATTGAAGCATGTAAATGCTTCAGCACGGGGCAGGGCCCGGTGTGAGGATATGTGTTCAAGACGTCAGCCATGACTGGTACCGTTTCCAGTCCAGCCACTGATGGATAAGGAGGAGGAAAATAGGAGCTCTTCTAGAGAACCTAACACAAGGGGGCAAAGCCTCCACGCTTAAATATAAATAAGGACATTTTTCAATTCAGATGCACATTCTGTAGAATTTGGAGAAAGCATTTTTGTCTTTGGATGGAGGATCTGGACATTCTGCTCTTATATCAAGAGTGACTTGCTTCTTTGTCTGTGTGTCACTCACTGGTGGGTCTTTGTCCAGATCCAGAAATTACACGTCTGGGCAGGTGAACTACTGGACAGAGGGAACACTTAAGTATAAGTAACCTTCCTATGGTTTCCTTTGAGGGGAGTCTGTCTTTTCTCCTGGAAGGCTCTCCGGTAAACTCATTCGTGAAGACAGGTTTGATGTATTCAATTTCCAGCGATATTTCCTGGGATTTCACATTGTCTTTTTTGCCACATGAATTTAACAAGGAGCAAGGTAAAGAGAGGAGAGTTCTAGAATCCCACTCTAAACTGCCTGCAGAGATAATGCGTCTCACCGCCGCGAGACACACAGGAAATCTGCTCAGTTGTTGATCTTAAATGTTTAGGAGACTTGGGTACAGCTGTACTATCTTTAGATTCATCGTTATTTGTGGTGACTTGTAGTTGATCCTTAACTGAGGACTTTCCTCTAAATGTGAAAAATACAATAAAATGTCTTAGCAGGGCGCCTGGGTGGCTCAGTGAGTTAAGCTGCTGCCTTGGCTCAGGTCATGATCTCTGGGTCCTGGGATCGAGCCCCGCATCGGGCTCTCTGCTCAGCAGGGAGCCTGCTTCCTCCTCTCTCTCTCTGCCTGCCTCTCTGCCTACTTGTGATCTCTCTGTCAGATAAATAAATAAAATCTTAAATAAATAAATAAATAAATAAAATGTCTTAGCAAAGGAATCTTTAGAAACAGTGATGTGTGTTTCGGTAGTTTCTAGAAAAGCCCTTAGGACTCCTTTGGTGTCTGGGTGGCTCAGTCGGTTGAGCATCTGACTCTTGGTTTTGGCTCAGGTCACGATCTCAGGGTTGTGAGATCAAGCGCTGCATCAGGCTCCACACTCGGCGTGGAGTCTGTTTGAGTTTCTCTGCCTCTGCCCCTCCCCCTCTACCTTACCCTCAGTCACACTCTCTCCCTAATTAATTAATTAATTAATTAAAAAGAACCCTTCGGACTGCTTTATAGAAGCAGCAAGTCCTGCGGTTTTCTAGCAGCTGTGGGCTGGCCAGACCGAGGAGGAAGGAGACCCATGCTGACCCTGAGACACGAGGATGAGCTGAACTACGCGTAGTGAGAACAGCTGGCCGCTCTGACTTAAACACACAGATGCCAAACCTCATGCACACCAAGGTCATTGTCTCCCACTCAAATTCACTGTTCTGCGTCTGCAAATTCTTCAGAAGGTATAGAGAAAAGTTGGGAGGAGAAGGTACTCAGAGGCCACCAATCCTTGGGACAAAGAGAGCAGTTGGAAGGAGGAAAGGGGGCTTCTCCACACCAGCAGGTGAGAGACGCAGCCCAGCCCCACCCACAGCCCAGAGGCCACGTCCTTGAGGTCAGGAAGGGAGATGCCCAGGAACAGGAGATACAGCAGCAGGCCTGTCTAGTTATTGGATCAACTTCTCCATGTCCTCTTAACCCAGAAGACATGAACACTTCAGATTCTGAGTCAAAGTGTTTTGGTGCCACACTGGACATGACAGAGTGGGAGCCCCAACTTATAGAAGTGACCCCGGAAAAGCCCAGAATGATTCCTTCCTCTGTCGCCAATTTCATGGAGAAAGTGTTATTTTCATTAGTTTGTCAAGAGCTAAAAGTGTATGAACTAGTAAGTTCAGATGAGCAAAAAGACGCATTGTTTTCATTTTCCACAGCTGGCCCCATGGGGTCTGAGGCTCCCCATCCTGTGTTCTGGGGCTGGGCAGAGTTCAGCTTGCACTGAAGGTTAACAAAGTATCTCATATTAGAATGTTTCTTTTAGGTTAACTCTCCTATCGGGGCAGATGCTTCTTATCTCCCCCCAGCCTCATTGCAAGGGGCCTGAGTTCCTGTCACTGCTGTGACAAGACACCATAAACTGTGTGGCCTAAAAAAAAAAAAAAGAAGAAGAAGAAAGAAAGAAAGACATGTGTTATCTCCTGGTTCTGGAGACCAGAAGTCTGAAATCAAGGGGTCAACAGGGTTGCTTCTGTTCTGGGAACTCAGAGAGAGAGAATCTGGCTTCTGGCTTCTGGCAGTCGCTGGCAGTCCTTGGTGGCCCTTGGTTTGTGGCTGCAGGACTTCCGTCTCTGCCTCTGTCTTCATGTGACCTTCTCCCTGAGTGTGTCGGTGTCTCTACTCTTCTTGTAAGGACACCAGTCCTTGGTTAAGGGCCATCCTCACCACCCAATCAAATGTGACCTCCTCTGAACTTCAGGACATCTGCAAAGACCCTATTTCCAAATAAGGTCACATTCACAGGTGCCAAGGGTTGGACTTCAGCATATCTTTCTTTCGTGGGTGGGGTGGGCACACCTCAACCCACAACAGGGTCCTTCCAGGTCATTGCTCTGCGGGCTGGTGTGGTCTGATCATTGCACTGACATCTGCTCAGGCGTTGAGGTGTGGGGGACGTCATGCTTGGGGTTACTCAAGGTCGTGGTCCGCCATTTCCCTCCAGTCTTAAAGTGCCCATGCCCAGTCCCAGGCCTCTGTCAGCCACCATCTGTCCAACACCTCGGCTGTATCCAGGCTGTGGGGCCACAGAGCGGCCTCAGCGTCATGCAACAGACGAGAGAGGCTGTCCCACCCAGAGGAAGCCTTAGTGCTCACACGCCACATCAGATACAAAGCTGCTAGCAGGAAACTTGAAAGTCACCCGCCCGGTCTACACCTGGGCAAGTGGGATCCATCCCACTCCAGCCCTGAATTTCAGCCTTTAAGGGGAAGCCAGGCCACACGTACCTGTGTTTCCTCAGGCCCTTTGTAGTTACTGTTCCTTCGGCCTGGAAGTCTCTTCCCTCGTACATGGAGCATGACTTCCCTCACATTCCTTCAGAGCTCGAATGTCATCTCAGCAGTGGCCTTCCCGGATTGTCTTGTTCAAAATAATATCTCCCTCACACGCAATCTATCCCTTTCCCGGCTTTAATTTTCTTAGTGAAATTACATTTCAGAGCACCAGGTTTTCCCTGAGGAACAGAGTGATGTTTTGTTTATTGCTAAACTGGTTTTGAACTCACCCTGTCGAAGGAGCTCTTTCATCTTTCACTTACTGGTCATTAAGTCATGCAACAAGTACTATTACTTTCCCTCATGTTGCCAGAAAATACAATAGTATATGAGATTAAAGTACAGTCCTTGAAGGTTGAAACCCTCTCTTTTTCAGTCTGAATTCCCACTACCTAGCATACAGTAGTTACTCAGTAAATCCTGGTAGGAATGAATGAGTGAATGAGTGGAGTCTCCACGAGAAAGGGGATCTGTATAACCTTGCTATAAAGAGCACACATTTCCCATGGACTCTTGCCCAACACCAACACTGACAAAGAATTGTGCAAATGGTAGATAGCATCATAGCTAAAGAAATGTCATCTTTTGAAGAAGATAACTTTGATATCAGAATGGTTCACAGATTTTAAAATACTGGAGAAGATAAAGATGACTTTGAGGAGGGAGAGAACATCAAGTGGTTTGTGATTTATGGCTGCCCCAGCCGAAAGGCAGCTGTGTTCTGGGGTAGCATTTTTTTTACTCCAACTTTAGAAACAGAGGCAAATGACCAAAAAAAAGGTGACCTCAGATCCTTATTCAAAAATGAAGAACCCAGGGTTATCTGATAGCTCTCTCCCTAGCATGATACAACTGTTCCCCGTTGAGCCCCAAGCCATCTGAAGAGTCCTCAGATGTGTTCTTCAGTCCACACGTCCGTTAGGGCCAGTAGCCACACTTCCCACAAAGTGTGCTTTTAGAGACCCCTGAAAGTGTTTTCATTTCTTTCAAGAAATGAAAAGAAAAAGAAAAAAAGAAAGAAAGAGAAGAAAAAAAATTAACTTTGAGGTAGAAGAAAATGTTTTAATATACTAATATATTCATCTTAAACCAACAAAGTCCTTAAATATCACGTTTGACTTTTTTCTTTTTTTTTAAGATTTATTTATTTGAGAGAGAGAGAGAATCCCAAGCAGACTCCACACTGAGCACAAATCCCAGCACAGGGTTCGATCCCATGACCCTGTGATCACGGCCTGAGCTGAAACCAAGAGTCGGACACTTAACCAACGGTGACACTCAAGTGCCCCTGGCTTTTTTTTTAATTTATTTAAATAAAGGAATAAATAAAGGAAGGCCTTGGAGGCCAAAGGGCTGAGGCGTCATGAGAGCCATCGCGTGGCCCTGCTATTAGGTCTCTGGTGTGTCAGCGTTCTAGACAGATCCGAGGTCAGAAATACTGAAATGTGTTTATGACAAAAGAGTTAGTTTAGAACAAAAAAATCTTCTCCACGCAAATTCCTTTTCCAGGGTGGCTCAATTCATGATAACCTATTTTAGCAGAGAAGAGAGATTAATGCCGTTGCCCAATAAAATATTTTAAGCCCTCCTCCTCTCCGAAACAAAGCCCACAGCACGAGAGCAAGAGAACATGACTACCAGGGCTGAGAAAATGCATTTTCTTCAAGGTGCCGCAGCCCTTCTAATTTGCACCTTCTGAGCGGAGACAGAAGTGCTCGACGCGTCGTCTTCGTCGTCGGGGCAGCTACAAGAGTGGAGATAATTACAGGCCTGGCGAATGCGCCCCGCTGGGAAAATAAGCATTTGGCTAACAGTCAGAGCTGGAAAGGAAGGCCCGCAAGCAAACATAGTGGAAAGCGTCCCTTGTCCTTTGTTGAAAGGAAAACGAAAAATCAAGCGACCTCGAAACCTGTCTGAGTCAGAGAACTCACTTGATTTAGGTAAATGAGAGACAGATTCCTTTGACTCTCAGCATCTTCTCTATTTTGAATAGCTCCGACCAGGCCCATTGGGAGTGATTAGCAATTCCCAAGAGGGGAGATCTTCAGGGACAGCGGCCTGGGTGAGGCTGGGGTAGGACGTGTAGTTTGCAGAGCGGTGGTCGGCTGCTGTACACGCCATTTGTTGCTGCCTCGTTCACAGTGTCCTGAACCGAGCACCTGTCTGGGCTTGTTCCGACCGCTAGAGGAAACGGTCTCAGAAACCACCTTCTGGATTAGCATCTAGACTTCATCCTTTCTTTGACTCACCCACAGCTCACTCTTAACCCCCAAGTCGCTTGTAATTAAAATATCCTGGTCCAGTGTGGGCTGGGCGGGACAGGGGAGGAAGAAGGTGCGCCCTTCCATTGGGCGTATCCCCTACAACTTTATAATGAAAGTGATGGGGGGTGTTATTTCCAACTCCAGTAATTGGATATTTGTGTCTGCTGTACTTTTCTGGTTAGAGCCAGGCTATCATTTCAGCCTCTCAGAGCCCCTTCGGCTCATGACCCTGTGATCTCACGCATGATCACCCTTTCCCCTAAATGCCATATGACTCATCAATGGGCCACTGATATCCTTATCTCGATAAATTAATACAATGTCAGCTTAGAATCATACCATGAGAATTCTCCTCTGAAGCCAATCTCTACCCATTGATCAACTCCCTCCCCACAGTTCATCTTGTTATAAATCTACCTTCAAAATACCCTTACTTTCCTGAACCCATACATACCCGTCTTGACCATGAAAATGTCATGGGAGACGATAAAATGCTTTGCTACAAGATAGGTAGCCTTTGTCAGAGTTCCTCCAACCTAGTAGGCCGTTACTCCAATCTAGAAATAAAGACATTGGTTTCAGAGACACAGCAGAGAAAGAAGGTGTTCGGGGAAGAAGCATGCTGCTGTGTCCACAGGCCTCTGGGTCCACACGTGGACTCCACTCCAGGGCGGGTACAGTCACACATCCGGCCTCCTGTGAGAATCTACCCCAGTTTCTGGCTCAGCCTCCACGCATCCACTGGGCTTGGTCTTCCCTTTTTTGTTTTTTTTTAAGATTTTGTTTATTAATTTATTTGAGAGAGCGTGCGCACGCATAAGCAGGGACAGGGGCAGACGGGGAAGGAGAGGAAAAGAGAGAATGTCCCAAGCAGACTCTCTGCCTAGCGTAGAACTCAGAGCAGGGCTCGATACCAGGACCCCCAAGATCATGACCTGAGCTAAAACCAAGAGTCAGATGGTCAAGGGACTGAGCCCCCCCCCCCCCCCCCGAGCCCCGGGTTTGTCATCTGAAGGTCATCTCATCTGTCAGAGTCCCCAGATGTGAATTCTTTCCTATGTTAATTATGTGACCTGGAGAGGCAGTGGAGGGAGAGCTCCCCCCCCCCCCCCCCGCCCCCCCCCCCCCCCCCCCCCCCCTTCACCTCAGTACATTTTCCGGCAAAAGCTCTCCTCTTTCTCTCTGTGTGTGTGACAGGTCTGATCGCCCTGGGAAAACCATCGCCTTCAACCCCTACCTCCGTGACCATTTTCTAACGCTTTAATGGTCAGGCTTTCACACAATCTTAGCCCTCAAAGGATTTTTCCTCTCTTGGGTAAGACAGCTTTAGACGCCCCCTGGGGAAGAAATTACAATACAAGGGAGAACAAAGGAATATTTTACTGAATCATTCTATTTGACCTAATCTGGAAATACAAAAATTCGCTAACACGCTTTTCCTAGCCTCTGCTTCTGTTGTTTGTGGCAGAGGAAGTCAGTTCCCTCCTTTTCCCCTTGCTCTCCGTCCTCCTGCCCCCCAGGGAGTTAGCCTCACAGGACCCCGACCTAGTTGGCTGGAACACTCTGCAGTGGTTTAGAGAGGCATTAAGGAAAAACTCAAAAGCTAAAACTCACTCTCCTTATGGTTTTGGCTACAGTGTGATAGGGCTTTCCAAACCCTCCCCCCCCAAAAAAAAAGTTTTAGCAGAGGCAGAGTGCACACAGAAGAAATTATTTGTCAGTTTGGTAATTTCGTACATAGGATTCTGTTTCTGCTGCCAACAAGTTAAAATGCAAAAGCAAACGTGGAGTAAAACCCAGTGAGTAAGAGGCAGGTCTGTTCACTTCCAACTTGTGGGAAATGCATTCGTGTACTGTTCTCTAGTGGCAAAGAGCTAGGACACTTAGCTGATATTTACTAAGATTGTGAGAGGTAAAATCAGACCTGCCTTTCTAGCGAAGTCAACCACAGCACCCAGCGTGGTTTGACTGACAGGAACATCCAGTTTTCTGAAAGGTCTTGTTACTGTCAGCAAAACCTGTTATTTTTAGACCTGGAAAATCACGCTGTGCAGCAGGGCACCCCAGGCTGCAGGAAGGGGGCACCAGGCTTTCTACCTCATGTCTGACAACTTGAAACATTCAGGAGAAGGTGGAAAATTTATCTTTCTGACGTGCGTGTTCTGCATGGTGCCAAATGTCAGGTGTTTTTGGAAACAGCTCAGGGGTCCGGTCTTCCCTTTGTTCCATGATCACACTGCGTCATCCTACCCAGCAAGTTCGTTCCCAGACTAGATTTTAAGGTAGGGAATGACAAATCCAACCTATATATACATTCCCCCAAGGTTCAGGGACTGTAATAAGTTTCTACAAATAAAAACGTAACACTTGGGGCACCTGGGTGGCTCAGTGGGTTAAAGCTTCTGCCTTCGGCTCTGGTCATGATCTCAGGGTCCTGGGATCGAGCCCCGCATCGGGCTCTCTGCTCAGCAGGGAGCCTGCTTCCTCCTCTCTCTCTGCCTACTTGTGATCTTTCTCTGTCAAATAACTAAATACAATCTTTAAAAAAAAGGAAAAAAACGTAACACTTAATCGTTTTGCAAAATAACGTAAGCTAACGTCTTCATGTTAGGACATTTCCTTTTATTATTATTGCTAGGGGAGAAAATTCAATCTTGTTTTACTAATCCTTAGAAAGAGATTTGCAATGTAAGAGAAGAGGCTGCTCCTCCCCTCAGTTATGGCCTCTTCATAACTGAGTTAGCGCGTGTCACAGGTCAAGAGCTATTTGAATTACACCTGCGGATTTTAGTCCTGCCTTCCTCTGGAAGAGAGAAAAGCATACAATAAATACAATGGAATTTCATTAGTGTCTTTCGCTCGGGGATTCATAAAATGTCATAGTACATAATTCTATACATCAGTTATGTCCATGGATTTAATTCTCGCTGTGCCCCTTTTGAAAGGCAACTGGTCAGGAAAACGTCACTGATCAAAAAATTGAGCCCCCGAGAACAGAGGGCTGATGCTGAACTTGGATGCCTGCATTTCAGCGCCCTGCCTAATGTTGATCATGTGATCGTGTTAAAACGGAGAATGGGGTGTATGTGGCTTTGTGTTGCTTTTTCAGCTGAATGCTCTTGGCTTTCTTGTTGCCTTTCTCGCCCATCTTTTTTGAATTTCTTTTGGTTGTGGTTATTTCTCGTTAATCTATCCCACTGACCTGTTCAGGCTCCCGTCCATCTGACTGTTACCGAATGGGACAATTGTATCCAACATAATTAACCTGCATTCAGCTGTGCTGTTAGTTGAGACCCAGATGCTCAGCCCTAACCTTGAGAGTCGCAGTGTAGGATGGCCGCCCGCCCAGCCACACCCTGGTCGTGGTTCCCAGCATGTAGCCTTCAGACTTCTCCCCAGTCTTATTGCAGTCTGATCGTCCAAGAATTATTTAAAACTTCATGCAGGCAGTGAATCACGGCCAATTTGTTCCTTTAGGTCCCATGTAACCACTACTTCATCCTTGAGGCTGGTGGAGGGTTCGAATGGTAATGACTGTTCAACATTCAGTAAACAACTGGTGTGGTAACAGCAAGACGATTTTATTTTCAAAGACGAGTGCATTTTCAGTGGGATGGATTTCCAGGTGATCGTACTAGAAATAAACACATATATAAATATTTTAAAGTCTATATAAAGACCTTTATATATAAATATTTTAAAATGTGTATGTAAATATAAAATGTATATAAAAATATAAAGCTGTATTAGATCTAGATTTGCTACTTTTCCTTCCGCTCAAATCCACATTCTACACCTACTGAAGCTGATAAACTTTGGCCCACAGTGAACTTTGCTCTGCCTCCGTCTCTCTGGTGTTGGTTCCTATCCCACCAACCCAAGTGTGGGCGACAGACTGTCTGGCATGTGGTCACGGTTCGAGTCACGCCTGTAATCCCTGGCTGACTCCTTTGGGCAGAGGCTCTGACATCGGGAGGAACAGAAAGATAAGTAACATTCAGTCCCGCTCTCAAGGAAACTGAAAATCTAGTGGAGGCACAAATTCAGGTTTCCGGCCCATCTGGAAGGGAACGAGCACAGCTGGGCCACGTGGTTTGCGCTCTGGGCAGAATTGGGGGGAAGCCATCTGGAGCTCACTTGTTGAGAGACTGGGGATCTCTGACGTCCTGAAGTGTGGATAATCACAGGAACTAAGCACGGACAGTGGAAGAGACTAGACTTCATGCGAGTAGAACAGAGGTGATAAGGCCAAAAATTGAGGGGTGCAGAGGGGCACCAAGTCTCTCCATAGCCATATTCTCCAAAGAGCAGTAATTGGAGAGCCAACGGTACCATTTTTTTGCCTTTTCTGTTTACATTTTTTCCCATTTCCGGGGAAATGAGAGAAAGAGAGCGAGCATAAGCAGGGGGAGCAGGAGAGGGAGAAGCAGGCTCCCTGCTGAGCAAGGAGCCCCGTACAGGACTCAGTCCTAAGACCCCAGATCATGACCTGAGCCAAAGGCAGACGCTTAACTGACTGAGCCATCCAGATGCCTAGACTTAATGTTGTTCTTGAAATGGACTCACCGTTTTCACGTAAATAAATTTATGTTCAAAGGAGAGCATGTTATAAGGAAATCTTGCAATACAACCATAAAATGAAATACCGGTATTACCTGCTGTAGCGATACGCGAGTGGTAAAAACACACAACACGGGAATAGTGGGAAAGTCGGTGCTGTTGTCTGCTGGAGCGATCAGGTCTGAGGTCGGCTGTTAAAAAGCGAAACTGGCAAGCGTCAGGGTAGTAAGCAAGACAGTCCAGTCCCAAACTGAGCCAACCTGATACCTTCTTTGTGAAGGATTAAAAGAGAAGGAGAAGAAAACTTCCTCTCCCCGTGATCACATGTTCTCTAATGTCCAGTCTGAGAACGACCTAGGGGCACCCCCCATGCCACCAGTAGGAATAGTCCCCGGGGAGCAGAGGCGGGGACCGGAGGGGTGGCTGCCCCTCCATGGTGCGGCACAGCGGAGTCTCTGCAGAGGACAGGTGAGCCTGGGGCCTGGAACCCGGCTCTGCCATTTCTGTCCGTCCCACAGATTCTTAAAAGGCGACTCCCCGGCCCCTAACATGGTGACAGGTACCCAAGAGAGCCTTGTCACAAGTTTTAAATTGGGTCCCACGGACATTCTAAGATCTTTCGGCTCTCTTTCATAGACAGTAAAGAATTGAAGTTTATAGCGATATCTCATATCACACCCCCCCGCCAGAATCTTGATAGGAATTTCTAAGACGTACAAAACAAAACCAAAAATCAGCTGATGGATGGATCCCATGGGTGGCCCAAGAAGAATATCCCGATGAGCTTAAATAGTCTCTAAGGTAAATGAGAAATCTCTGCTGAGGGCTTCTGGATTCCAGCGGTGCTCACGCATGTGCACGGGCCCCAGCAAGGATATGTGATCAGGGGGCTGGTGGGGGGGGCGGCCAGGGGTGGCTTGTGCAGTGCCTTTTCTCCTCTCCCATCTCACAGCACTCCTGCCAGGCAGTTGGTATTCAGCGGCAAAAAGCCGGAGCCAGAAAGCTGGCTAATGCCCTGCAGAGGTACTCACAGCCTCCTGAAAAGTATCACCCTTCACATTTCATTGTAAGGTCGCACCTGGAATTGTATCCTATTTTAAGTGGGCGATTTGCTGTGACCCACATCATTGTGAAGGTGAGGTATTAGTGTACTAAGGACAGCTTAGAATTTAATTTCAGAAGCGACTGTACTGCATTTCTAAAACCGGCATTCTTCGAGCAGGTCTCCCCCGCGTGACATCTCAGCCAAGACGTCTCTAAGCAGAAATTAGTTTCTTACAGTAAGTTGTGCTGTAATATTTTATTTCAGTCCAAAAGCCATTCAGTTAATTTTACAGATTAACACAGTTTACCTGGAATGAACTCCAACACACTAAAGCAAGAGCGTTACTATCGTGGGCGGATGTCCCTACGAGGGACGGATGTCCAGACGGGCATCGGCAGAACTTGCTGGTGCTTTCACTGAGGCTGGCAACGCCGGGACGTCAGTTCATGGCATCTTTTAAAACTTTATTACTGGCTGAGTCATTAATGACACATGGTCTTAAAGCAGTCTCTAGGGGCAGCTGGGTGGCTCAGGTGGTTAAGCCTCTGCCTTCGGCTCAGGTCATGATCTCAGGGTCCTGGGATCCAGCCCCAGGTCCTGCTCAGTGGGAAGCTGCTTTTCCTTCTCCCTCTGCCCCTCCCCCTGCTTGTGCTCTCTCTGCTTCTCTCTCAAATAAATAAATAAAGTTGTTTAAAAAGGGGGGAGGCAGTCTGTAATAGCCATTTAAAATTTTTTTTAACCTCACTGTGACATTTCTATAGAGTTCCTGACTGGAAATGCCAAAATCCAAGTGAACATAAAAACAACATAATACAGTCTGCTTTTTGAGACAGACATTGAGAATAAAACACTTGATTTCTCTGCTTTTTTCCATGAAACCTTAAGTTACCATTTATTAGCAAAGCCTTAATGTCTCTATGCCTCAGCTTTCTCATCTGTGAAGTGGGGATAGTCCTGGCTCGTTCCAGTGGTGGTTGGGAGGCTTCTGGACATACGGCACGTACTAAACACAGTACCTCGCCCAGAGAGCAGCTCTTCCTGCTGTGATCCCCCGGCTCAGACTGTGGTCTCCACCCCGCCCAGGGAGTGGGTCTCAGCCAACATCAACTAGATTTGGAGCACCACCTGGATGTGGAAATGTTGTCCCACTCTCCTGGGCATCAGAACTCTTGTTTCTGTGATCCATCGCCTTTTAAGAAAACAACAACAGTTGAAACACTGGGGATTTTCCCCAACAGAGAGAAAACACAGGAAGGAGGAAGCCGAAGAAGAGAATGAGCAGAGTGTAGGCGCCCTGAAGAGGGAAAAGCACCAGAAGTTCACCCCCAGGACTGCTGCTTGCCGTCCAGCCTCCAGCCCCGGCCACCCAGCTGACATGTCCAGCAGTGCTCACAGCCCCCTCGGGCCTGCGCCTGCGGACCCCTGCTCCTTCCCACCATCTGAATCCCCTTCCTGGAGCCCACCTCTAAGCCATCTGCCTTGCGTCTGTGATCTCAGAGGAGGACATTCAGAAAAGGACATGTCTTTAAGAAACGGGGACCCCACGTTAAACGGGGAACCCTCAGATAGCTCTGGCTTTGAAACTGTTCATGTTCCACATGTGATAGGGAAGCTTGCCCTACGTAAAGGTCAGAAAGCCGTGTGCCTGTGTTAGCTCAGGGAGATTGCAGGGGCCGGCGGGGGTGGAGGGTCGGATGGGGGGAGCTCGGGTGACCACTTGCACAGAGCAGGTGCTATGCTGCCACTAGAATTATCTTTCTAACACTTCCCATCACAGTCCTCTGAAGCCGCAATATCTTTGAGTTTCCTCCTTAAATACAAACATCTTAACGTGGCATTCAAGGCTCTTCCCAATCTGACCCTGAGCTCTGACCCCATCAGACTCCCACCAGGCCCAGAACATAACTGACCTCATAGAAGACTCAACCTGGGGTTCTCTTTCCTTTTACTCTCAAGACCTAGTTCTACACGACCTAAGTATTGATGAAGAGGCAGAGAAGTTGATGGGAATGGAGACGGGTCCAGCCACTATGGAACACCATGTGGAAAATTCCCCCCACCCCCAAAATTAAAATTAGACCGTGTGATTCAGTCTCATTCCCAGATGTGTATAGACCCGAAAGGGCTGAAATCGGGATCTCGAAGAGAGATGTGCACTCCGTGTTCATCGCAGCATGATGCACGACCGCAGAAACTTGCAAACAAGCTGAACGTCTATCCGCACGATGGAGAATCACTCTTCAGAAGAAGGGACTCCTGCCACGTGCTGCAGCCTGGATGAACTTGGAGGACATGATGCCGAACGTAATGAGCCAGATGTGGAAGAAATACATGGTCCCACTTACATCAGGAATGGAAACTAGTCGAACTCACAGAAGCAGAGAGTAGAACCACAGCTGCCAGGGCTGCGGGATGTTGGTCAGAGGACACAGTTTTCACTTAGGCCAGTGGAGTATTAGAGATTTGCTACACAGCCCTGTGCCTTGAATTAGCAATCTTGTATCACATGCTTAATCATTGTGTTAGGAGGGTAGATTTTATGTTAAAAGTGTCCTTACCACCAAACAAAACAGAACAAAAAACCACCTCTATCTCCTAAGCTGCTCTCCAGAACCCCACAAACTTGCTCTCCAGGTTTACCGTAGACTTTAAAAAAAAAAAAAAAAAAAAAAAAAAGATTTTATTTATTTATTTGACAGAGAGAGATCACAAGTAGTCAGAGAGAGAGGAAGGGAAGCAGGCTCCCTGCTGAGCAGAGAGCCCGATGCAGGACTCAATCCCAGGACCCTGAGATCATGTCCTGAGCCAAAGGCAGCGGCTTAACCCACTGAGCCACCCAGGCGCCCTTACCATAGACTTTGATCATCTCGCTGAATACATGGTTTGTCTCCACTTGGAAAAATCACAGTGCTCCAGGGGCCCTGGCACCAGTCAGGCCAGCCTCACTAGCCAAGGAGTGGAAACCATAAGCCCCAGTTTCCCCATACATTCCATAGGGATAATAATGCTCCCTTTCCCGTAGGGTTGTTCTGGGTACTAAATGTCTAATTTGTATAAAGCCTCTAGTTTTAAAGGTTCAGTAAACGTTAACTGTTGCCATTGTACAGCATTTGTACTTGGTTGTTTGCAAGCTTGTTTCCCCAGCTAGACTGTGAGCTACTTCCGGTAAATTTCTGGATTTGTCTCCATCTTCCTGCTACTGCCGCCAGGCAGTGAGTACATGCATTGAATTGAATTGAATTGAATTGAATTGAATTGAATTGAATTGAATTGATTGAATTGTAGTGAACTGAGCTGAGCTGAAGTCCCACCAGATGGCAGTAGCTCCCAGCCCCAAAATTCTTCATGAGCCCTACTCCAAAGCTGGACAGGCTAAAAAGAATTCTCCATTTATGCACGAGAAGCAATAGATAGAGCTGAGGTTGTTCCCAGTCCCCTGACCCCAAGAAGCTGCTTGTTTTAGTTCCTTGACCACAGATGTGAGCCAGATAGGAGCTTGGGAAAGCCAGGAGCTGAGGTCTCCCTTCCCTCCCTAGCAACGAAGAGTTCACCCTGAGTCTCTGGGGACAGAGCACCCTGAGGTGTTTCAAAGGAAGGCAGATCACCGGAAGGAGGGGACAGAAACCAACTGTACCAACTCTTTGCATGGAAGGCAAGTTGGTGAACCAAGAACAAGGAATTCCAATAAGAGACCAGGAGACAAAGAACGAATCACTGACGTGTATGCATTCCTTCAGTGAATCAGTGAATTCATTCATTCCGTAATCCAGCCATTATTGAGGAGGGAGGGGAGGGGGAAGAGAACAGCCCTCGAGGAGTCAGTGGGACCAGAGCCTCTTCCTGGCCATCAAGGAGACATTGTGACTGTGGGATGTTTTGTGCAGTCACAAGTGCATTCTGCGTCCCCTTCCTAATTGGACCATGCTCTAGCTCAAGGTCACAGACTGAAATTTACTAAGGGAGAAAACTATGGAGAATGTTTAATTAAAATTTCTTTCTGTACTTGGCTGAGTAAGCCCCGTTGGAATCCCCAGCATTACCATTCCCTGCTGCCCATCTCTTTTGTTTGCCAAAATTCACATCGGGCTAGTACAGGTCAGTCACTGAACTGATTCTTTACTATGATGAATAATTAACACATCCACTTCTGCCCCCAAGGCCTGAAAGCTCCCTTCTCTACTGATTTATTCTTTATTATATATTCTTTATTATTTATTCTTTCCTTAATGGGGATCATTTTTTATAGAATACTTCACCTGAGTTCTTTCCCCAGTAAGAAACATCATCTGCTTGGATTTCAAATTTTATTTTTCTTTCCCAAAGTTTCTGTTTTTCACAGTTCAAGTGGAAGGGTAAATATCTCACATCCTTGTCTTTGGCACTTTTTTAAAGATTTTATTTATTCATTAGAGAGAGCGATAGAGAGAGAAAGAGCCCAAGTTGGGGGAGAGGCAGAGTGAGAGGGAGAAGCAGACTCCCTGCTGAGCAGGGAGCCCAACACAGGACTCATTCCCAGACCCTGGGGTTATGAAATGAGCTGAAGGCAGATGCTTAACTGACTGAGTCACCCAGGTTCCTCTTGTCCTTGGTGTTTATTTGTTTGTTTTCTTAAGATTTTATTTATCCATTTGACAGACGGAGATCACAAGTAGGCAGAGAGGCAGGCAGTGAGAGCCGGGGAAGCAGGCTCCCTGCTGAGCAGAGAGCCTGATGCAGGACTTGATCCCAGGACCCTGAGACCATGACCCTAGCCAAAGGCAGAGGCTTAACCCGCTGAGCCACCCAGGCGCCCTGTCCTTGGTTTTAAAAGACAGTCATCGTGTCAGAAGACAGTCGTCATTGGCATCATCCCCCGTCCAGAACACGGTTGCCGTGCTCTTCTCTGAAGGGCCATTTGCTGCAGGATCAGTGCCTGTGCCCCTGGTTCGCAAGCCTTAGCAGGCCGCAGAGTCACCTGGAGGGCTTGTGGAAGCACAGACTGCCAAACCCCCCACCCCACATTCCTAACAAGTTCCCAGGCGATGCTGATGCTGCTGGTGCAGGAGCCGCCCGTCGGAAAGGTCTAGGACTCCCTCGACGTTCATTTCTGCTGCAGATTGTAAAACTCAGGACAGAGGGCCAAAAAGACACCGGCTTTTACTGAGCTAACTCGTAAGACCGTGGGTGGTTCTATTAATTGAAACAGCGCATTAGCGATGCCTCTCTTCAGACTACCCGGATCTGAATGTTAGTTCAGGAAGCGTCGCACTCGGACTGGGGGGGTAGGCAGCGATTCTTCCATGCGCAGGTGTATTTGTGATTGAGTTGGGACGGTTTCCTGACTTCCAGAACATCCAGCAGATCCTAGCTGGGATTCTGCAAACCTCAGGCTTGCGTGGGGATTGGCTGCTGAAGAAGGGAAATGCGTCGTTACAGGCTATGAATCTCTCTCTCTTATTTTTCTTTTTAATAAAGAATTCTGGGGGCGCCTGGGTGGCTCAGTGGGTTAAGCTGCTGCCTTCGGCTCAGGTCATGATCTCAGGGTCCTGGGATCGAGCCCCGCATCGGGCTCTCCGCTCAGCGGGGAGCCTGCTTCCTCCTCTCTCTCTGCCTGCCTCTCTGCCTACTTGTGATTTCTCTGTCAAATAAATAAATAAAATCTAAAAAAAAAAAAAAAAAAAAGAATTCTGAAGAAGACAGTGAGAATGAGGTACAAAACGGAACCGTAATTTACCAGGAGGGGCCCTTGTTCAATATGTGTAAGAGGGAAAAGAGAAGGAGAAAGATGGATCAGAAGCCAGTGAATGTGGTTGGTTTCAACAATACCGTGGGTGTTGGGAAGGTCTTTGTAAGTGTGCGTTTTATTGTAACAAATAGAGTCATATTCTCCTCATCCCACACGTTCTCTAGTAACACGGAGGTTCGTTTGCAGCCAAGTCTCCAGCCCTCAGCCTTATCGAGTAGTTAATATTTCATCTGAGAGAATAGAACATCTTAAACTGAAACCTGGAGTGAGAGTTGGACGTTGGCGTTCGAAGTCGAGACTATGTTACAGCCGGAATGCAGAGAGTGGGAGAAAACTTTTATTCTCTCTCTTTTTTTATCTTTTAGAAACAGGGAAGATCGACCAAGAGATTCACAAATACAACACCCCGGGATTCACTGGGTGCCTCTCCAGGGTCCAGTTCAACCAGATTGCGCCTCTCAAGGCGGCCTTGAGGCAGACGAACGCCTCCGCCCACGTGCACATCCAGGGCGAGCTGGTGGAGTCCAACTGCGGAGCCTCCCCACTGACCCTCTCCCCCATGTCGTCCGCCACCGACCCCTGGCACCTAGATCACTTGGATTCAGGTAAGGCCATGTTGGCCAGGTTCCTTTATTTCCTTAAACCTCAGTTACATCGTCTGTAAAATGGGCTTAGCAACAGGACGGGTAAGGGCATTAGGATTTTGGAGGACTAAGGACATGAGGGAACGTGTGAGCCCAGGAGTGCTCAGCACGTACCACGTGCTCAAAAGTTACAACTGTCAGCCTGGCTCGGAGCCAGAAAGACGTAAGGCAAAGGTAAGGAATATGGAAACCGCTGACTCTTCCTCCTTTTAAGCAAAATTAAGAGATGCCTACATGGACCTCTGCAGTGTGACTTTGGGACAACCTGGACCGTCACTTGTTCGCTGTTGCCCTTATGACACTCACTGCAGCCCAACATCCCAGGTCTACTGTCAGGGGAAGGGGTTTTTGTTTGTTTGCTTTGTTTGTTTGTTTGTGTTTTAAGATTTAATTACTTGAGAGGGAGAGGATGGGCAGAGGGAGAGGAAGAGAGAGACCTAAGGCAGCTCTGTGGTGAGCACAGAGTCCTGTGTGAGTCTTAACGACCCCAAGATCAGGACCTGCATTGAAACCGAGACTCAGATGCTAAACCAACTAAGCCACCCAGGCGCCCAGGAAAGATTTATCCAAAACAACGCAAAGCTCCTTCTCCCCACCCTGTACGTACGTGAATAATGCCATAGGCTTCCAGATTCTCCGAGGTGCATTTAAGCTTACGGGACTCTGGGGAGTCAGTCCCTGCGGCAGGTGGTAAGACGTGTGATTGGAAAGCACAGGCCTACAATGAAAGGCCACGTCTCTTGGCTACAGAATTAGTTGGGAGCAACTCAGCGTGCCATGATGTGATGAAGAGCCAATCTGACCTTGGGCCAGTTGGGGGACCTCTCCGAGCATCTGCGTTGTCTCCCCTGTGGTGGAGGGTAGGGTGTGATCTCTACATGGCCTCTAAGTCCAACAGTCCACGCGTCAACCTGTGATGTTGCTAACGCCGACCACAGGAGGAGGATGGTGGAGGCGATGGGGCTTCAGCATTGTCGCCGTCTCAACAGCAGCTTAAACTTGGGCATGTTTCCTGACCTCGTTCCTCAGTCTCCTTGTGAATAAAGTGGAGAAAAGGCACCTGGGGCACCTGGGTGGCTCAGTCAGCTGAGGGTCTGCCTTCAGCTCAGGTCTTGATCTCAGGGTCCTGGGATCGAGTCCTGCATCGGGCTCCTTGTTCAGCGGGAACCTGCTTCCTCCTCTCCCCCTGCTCATGCGCGTGCTCTTTCGCTGAAATAGATAAAATCTTTTTTTTTTAATGGAGGTAAGAGGACCCAGTTCCCAGAATTCTATGTGGGATGATGTACTAAAGGCCGTCAGCCTGGTTATAGGCAGGTAGCATGCTTTGAAAAAGTTCAGCAGCAGTAATATTAGCGGCGCAGTTATTATGATGTTAGACGCAATGCCCTGTTGCTTCAATGTCCGGTCAAGGTCCCAAGTTCTCCCCCAGCCTAGCGTCTGACTCCTCACAGTGCACCATGTGACCGTCGTGCATCTGGTTGCCTTCCACACTGCAACCCGTCCTCAGAGCTTATCAGCTCTGGGGCAGCGCTTGTCGTTGTGACTGCTTGCCAGCATCTGTGCTACAAAGCTCTGCAAAGCTTCGAGAGAACCAAAATTGCCCCATTGTCAGAAGAGCCAATTTACAGACTAAACAGTCCTCTTTGCTCCTCACACATGCATTCCTAGAACATGATGAGGGCTGCTGTGTGCCAAGCGCACTTCGAAAGAATTCTCTTTCATGAGTGTTGTTAGGATTACACAGGGCTGGCTTCTCCTCCTGGGCCGCCTTGAACAAAGGGAAGCGTTCCTGATGCCGAAAGTAGAAAAGTGGGAGGGAAGATAGAAGCTGAGAGAAGACATATGTCAGCTACCGAGGCCAGAGCGGACCAAGACAACCCGCCATCTTTGAGGAGCGGAAGTTCTTACGCTGCTCCACGTACCCCCGTGTGAGGCCGAGAGCGGGTGTGGTCTCCGGCAGCTGCCAAGGAACCAGTTTCCAAAGCCTCTAGATGCTACTCTGGGCCAATGCATGTTCCCATCCACTGGGCCTTCATTAGCAAAGTATTTGCTTTATGGTCTGAGAGATACAGTTGTAGGGCTAGACATTTGGGTTCATTTTTTTTTTTTTTAATCATGCTTTACATGGGACAGCTTCATTCTTGTGACTGATAGAGTGAAAATGTATGTAGAGAACATTTCTGTGATTATTCAGTGTTTTGTTTTGTTTTTTAAGATTTTATTTATATATTTGAGAGAGACCATGAGTGCAGGGGGAGGGGCAGAGGGAGAGGGAAAGCAGACTCCCCGCTGAGCAGGGAGCCAGAGGCGGGGCTCGATCCCAGGACCCTGAGATCATGACCTGAGCCAAAGGCAAGATGCTTAACCAACTGAGCCGCCCAGGTGCCCGTCAATGTTTAAATCAAATACCTATACCCCAGATATTACTGTTGCACAGTCCCCATAAGGTCCATTTGCAGAGAATTGACCCTTGATTTGGGGAGAGTCCTCACCTGGGGTTGACCAGCTGCTGCATCGACCTCCTCTCCAGCCATTTCCATATGGGGGGAATGCTTATAAAGGAGTATGTGTGTCTGCCTCGTGAACTTTAATAAAGGGACAGAAAACAGCTTATGAACTGTGAGGCAGAAAGCTTATTTAGATAACATGATTGGATTTTTTTTTCTTTTAAGAAAATGAGAGAGAATGGGGGTGGAGGGCTGAATAGGGAACAGAGAAAGACTGAGAAAAGGGAAGGTTACTTAATAGTGTCGGGGAGAAAGAACCTTTCCTCTATTCTCTTATGTTCCGCTTCCGGAGGGCTGCAAATTAAACTGATAAAATGCAAGGGAACCTGGGTGGCTCAGTTGATTAAGCATCTGACTCCACTTTCGGCTCAGGTCAGGATCTCAGGGTCATGAGATTGAGCCCCAAGTCAGGCTCCACACCCAGCTTGGGATTCTGTCTCTCTCTGTCTCACCTTCTGCCCCTCCCCCATCTAAAAAAAAAAAAATCCTGATAAAAGGCAGATGAACAGGAAAAAAAATATATTCCAATGCATACAGGAGCTTACAGGAGAAGTAGCTCAATAAATGGTTGGATACTTAAATGCCTTATGTAATAGAGAAAAGGGAATGAGGAGAAAGGGCCTCTATGGCAGGAACAGAGGTTTTAAAAGAAAAAAAAAAAAACACAGGAACTAAGCAAGTGTGTGATAATGCTTGTTCATGCAGCTGTGAATGGTCTTTCTGTTTTCAAGGCCATTCAAGTTTCCTAGAGAGAGCTTACGCTCTTGGTATGCTTACGCTCCATCTCCATCCTGGGGAACGGTGCCCAGAGGAGGGAACAGCAGTCTCATTTCCCCAGGTTTCCACTTTCAGTCAGCCAAAGGAAGTTCCAAAAAGATTTCTTTCTGCAGCCGTTGAACCCAGATGTCCTCAGCTTAAAATCGCCTTCCCACCAGCTCTGGAGTTCTAAGCAGACCCCCACAGTAGCAAGTGCACTCGACTCTTGGGGAGCCCTTGCTTTTTTCAGATAACCTTTCATGTGGAGAGAGACTAAGAATCTTCGCCATCAGACACTCAGAAACAAATCAAAACAACAGGACACACATCCCATCGGGGTCTGTGAGTCATGAGGCTGAGTAGGGATCGGACAGGACAAGAACGAGGTGAGCGCTGATGAGTCCTGCTTTGAGAAAAGAACAGTTGGAAGGAGCTTGATGGATCAGGTGCCTTGGAAAGTGTGGTTCTGGAAGCTCATTTGAAATGCGGAACCTCGGGCCTCTCCCTCCGCCTCAGCGAATCAGCATCCACATTGTAGCAAGATCCACAAGTGACTTACGTGCACTTTAAAGTTGGAAACCCCAATCTATGGCAGTAGGTCTCGATCTCAGATCACCTTTGAATTACCAGGTCAGCTTAGAAAAATCCTGATGCCTAAGCTACACTCCTGACCGATTAAGGCACAGCCCCCAGACGGGAGAAACAAGTGTTCATAGATGTCATCTCTGCCCAGATGATTCTGGTGTGTAGTCAAGACTGAGGATCACTCATCAGATAAGACAGAAGCTTCTTAACAGCCCCCTTGGTAAGCCCTTCGAAGTAAGGTTACCAGAAGATAAGAAAATTAAATAGCCAAATAACACAAAAAACAAAAGCAACAACAACAAAAACCATTTTGCCTTTACATGGCAAAATCACAAATTAAAAGGCTGTAGCAATAAGCTTACAAAAGGTTGGGCTCCCCTGACCATTTATTCTGTTAGGAAGCTCACCCAGATAGAGAAGTTTTATCTCAACTTGAGCCAGTCTGCCTGCGTAAAACTAGAGAAACAGACTGAAAACAAACACGAAATCCACAGTGTGGGGCCAGACTCAGGGGCTCTCAGGAAAGGGCATCCTTATAGAAGCAGTTGCACCCAGGAAGGAGCCTCCGTTTATGGAGCATGTCAGATTGTTTTCCCATTTTTTGAATGAGCTGCAAACTTAATTTGAAAGGATCTTGAGGGGGGTGGGGAAAATACAGCTTTAAAATGGAAGGAAGTGTATTTATGAAGAACAGGGAGTCCTGTGGCCTTAGTAGTAAAAGGACCTTAGTAATGGACTAGGGCTACTCACTACATACTCACACCAGGACATTTGCTTTGCAGAGACCTGGAAATTAGGATTCAAGGCAGCCACTCTTGGGTCTTGTGTTCTCTTTGTTCTCTTGCATTTCTTCCTTTTATATTAGATGATATCAAAGGATAAAAACAAAAAAATGTGTTCCAAGATATGCTGGCTTCAAGGGATCAGATCCTTTTGCTTTTCCATGACACTACTAAGTAACCAATCTTTACCTCTGTAAATCCTCATGGGCTCTGTCACTGTTTTCCAAAGTGAGAGACATTTACAGTTGGTCAGGTTGTGCACTGCCTAACTCTAAGGGATGCCATTTGCATTGCAGTGTATGACTTCTGGACTATTGAAACATAGTGGCCTTGATAGGGAGTCACCAGATCATTATGGGAAGAATATAGACATGGTGTTAGATAATATCAAGTTATTTCCTGTTTGCTTCTCTTTCAACCCTTCTAATCTTGTCTAGGAGAAAGTCTCCTTTGGGTTCTGGAATGCCTTTAACACCTCTCCCACCCTTGCCGTTCACTCTTTAATTAAAAAAAAAAAAATCAATGATTTAAATAAGAAGTTAGATCAATTTAGTGAAAATAAGTAAATAAATAGTCATTAGGTTTTTCATGGAGTTGGCAAAAAAAGGTGAAGCTGGTCCCCACATGATTGGAGTTTGGAAAATACTGGACGTTATGATGGGAGCATCACAAACACAAGGGCCTAGCCTGGGGCTGGTAGAGTATGTTTTTTTAGAGGGGAAAATAATCAAATGAATTTGGTTTGATTTAAACCAGTTCCACTGTATTAGAAACATCCAGTCAATCTTTTTTCCGCCGAGATTTCCCCCCTTTGATAACAGGTACAGCCTCTTTCTAAAGCACGCAATTTTTGTCATTAGGGATGGCTCAGTGTGACTGCCCCATCCCCTCTTAGATCCCAGAATACAGCCCCCCAGGCCCCGGCTGGGAGACTGAAGCTGCCCCTCTGGTGACCGAGGTCCTTTACCCCTGGAAACACCAAGTTGATTTCCAAAGGTGCCCGTACCTCTATTGCCATGATTTTTAATGACTTGATTTCATGTCTATATTCCGCATTTCCTTTCCACCATCTGAAGATAATAGTTTTATATCTTCATGGATATAATGAACATTTTAAAGCTCCATGTATCTATTCAGTTTCCTCCATAATTACAAGCTGGTAGCCGGTTTTCTTTACCACCTGCAAGCACTTAAAATAATCGTTCCAGCTCTTATAATTACATCTTAATTATTTCTGAGCAGATCCCTGTTTTCATCCTTATGCTAAGATTGCATGATTAATGCATTCAGTCTCTGATACCCAATCTCTTTATTATATTGGTTTTTTTGTTCCCTCTGGTGACCGAAACAGTACACATTTATTCAAGAGCAGAAACAGTTATCACCCCCTTTTCTAATGTGTATTTTTCCTGCAAATGGGCCAAATTGTCCTTTTCTGTAGAAGGTCCAAGCGAATTTATGGAAGCCCCAGTCAAGTGTAAGATCAGAGTCACGGATTTGTGATCAAATGGTCATTGACATTGTTCCCATCTGTTGTTTCCATAAGGACTGGCTTTTGAACACGTGATTTTGTTGGGTTGGAGGATGCATTTTTAATTTTGATAGCTGTCCTAGGTCACCCTCCACAGATTTAGAACTTCCAATCCAGGAAGGTGTGAGTGTCTTTTTTCCCCATGCACTCACCAACGTAGGACATCATAACGTTCTTTGAAAAAATGAAACTTCGTTGTTTTAATTTGGATTTTGTTAATCATGAGGGAGATTAAATCTCTTTGTATATGTTAAGAAGTACTTATTTTCAATTTTCCATAGACTGTTTCCATTTTTTGACCAAAGAATTATTTATATTCTTTCCTATTTGTTTGTTGGTCATTTACTACTTGACTTACAAGGATTCTCTGTATGTTAGATAAATGAGTATTTTACTACGTGTTTGAATGTTTTCCCAGTCTGATCTCTAGCTTTTGAATGTATGGGGTTCTTTCCCTGTAAAAACTTTTAAATTTACAGGGTATATTATAACGTGTTTCATGGCTTTTGGTTTTAGGTCATGCCTTCTCCATTCATAAATTACTTTAAAAATTATTTCACAACTTCTTCCCAATGACTTTATTTGCAACATTTACATATTTTTTAAGATTTATTTATTTATTTGAGAGAGTGTGTGTGAGCCAGCGCATGTGGAGGGGTGCGGGGGGAAGGGAGCGACAAGCAGACTCCACGCTGAGCGTAGAGCCCTACACAGGGCTCAATCCCACAACCCCGAGTTCATGACCTGAGACAAAAGCAAGAGTCGAAGGGTTGGCCAACTGAGTCACCCAGGCACCTCTGTGAGATTTACAGGTTTAATCCACTTAAAATTTATTTGGGTGAAAGGCGTAAGTCAGGAGTCCCACTGTTTCCTTGTTGGGCTTCCATCCTCTCCGGCACCTTTTTCATATTCACAATTTATATTTGAATCCTTTATATTCAAATCTGCTTCTGGGCTCCCTGATCTCTGATATTGATCTGACTCTTCATGAGACAATAGCAAGCTGTGGTATTGGTTCAGCTTTTATAATAGCATTTAATACCTCATAAAGCTGGTTTCCCTTTTATTCTCTTTTACAAAATTTTCCTGTCCTTGCACACTGACTTCTCCCCTGTGATGTTAGAATTGCGGTCATTTCATTGGGATCCTCTACAATGTCTTTTGAGATTAAATTTTATGTGTAAGTTAATAGCGGGATAATTGACATCTGTACACATAATGTTTACCTGTCCAGCAAGAGAATGTCTTTCCATTTATCGTGTCTTCCCCTCCATACAAAATTCATATGAATTTAACTTTAAAACATTTCCTGATAAATCTCCAAGTTGTTTCTCCTTTTTGGCAAAGCGATTAAAAAGAAAAACCAAAAAACCCTCCCTATCTTAGGGTAAGCTAATTTGGCACCTAATTACATTAGCAGAATCCTTCATGGGGGCACCCAGATCAAATATTTAACATAAATGAACAAGGTATGTGCGCACCAAGGACCATCTTTGAATTCTTCCTCATACATAACACGTTTTACGTGTATATATAGCTTAAGGATTCCTGTAGGCATATGATATCTTAAGGATTCTTGTCTTGGTAAGTCTTCATCAGGGAAAGGTTAAATAGTATCCAGTATTTCAACATCTATGGACATGACCCAGTTCTTTCTCTTCTGTGATAAAGTAATGGTTTGAGGTGTAGCAACAGATCTCCAAAGAGTGGACCAAGCTTTCATTCCTAGTGTGAACTACATCTAATCATGAGGAGGCATCCTCTCAAGGTACAACTGAAGTAATTTAACTAAAATATTTAGTGGTTTGGTTTTTGTTTGTTCATTTTTTACATTAATAATTCTTAGGTTTGTAGCATTCTCTTACCTTTTTTGTGGGGGTAAAGATTTGGATTTTAAACTTATGCCAGCTTTGCAAAAAGGGGCCACACAGCAAGAAATGTGGGTGGGCTCTAGGAGAGGAAACTAGGACCTCAGTCCTACAACCACAAAGGCTGAGTTCTGCCAACCAGCACGAGCTTGGAACCAGAGGTTTCTGTAAGAGCCTTCAGACAAGAACTCAGCCCTGCTGAGACCATGAGTTGAGTCTTGTGCTCCCCGGTCACACCACGCTCGGTTTGTCCATTGCCCTCCAACTAGTGGAATAACAAACAAGTGTCATCCAGACTTAAATGAGCTTTGAATCACCTGGGGAAAGTCATGAGCTTCAGTAGGTCAGAGATGGAACTTTAGAGTCTGTGTTTCTAACAAGCCCCCAGATGATGCTGGTGCTGATGCTGGGGTTCCACGGACCTCACTGTGAGCGGCAAGGATATAAGGAGGCTTGGGGCAACACCTGTACCTTGCAAATTTAATAGTCTTACCCTGTGGGGCCCTGGGGTGAAATGTCTGGTTGAGCATCCGAATCTCGGTTTCAGTTGAGCTCATGATCTCAGGGTTGTAGCATCGGGCCCCCTGTTGGGCTCCACACTTGGAGCGATGTCTGCTTGGGACTCTCTATCCCTCACCCTGTACCCCCTCCCAAAATAAATAAATCTTTAAAAAAATATATAGACTTACCCCGTAAAACCAGTGGAGCCCATTGGTTTTGTGTTTTGTTTTGTTTATGTTGTTTTGGTTTTCAGTGGGCATAGCTCTTTGACAAGTCTCAGTTTCTTTAATGACAACTGGTTTAATTAGGTTTTCTTTGTCATCTATAATAATTTGTTATATTTTCCCAGACATTTGTGCTTTTAATCTAGGTTTTCAAATTCATTTCCATCGTTGAACAAAATAAGTTCTTATAATTCATTTCCATTCTCCAGAAAATTTCTCATTCAGATCTTTTATACTGGGTTTAGGTTTCCCCGTTTTCTTCTTGATCAGATTAGCACACATTATTGTTTTGTTTTCTTTCTTGATTTTGTTTTTTCCCCCAAAGGGTTTATTTATTAGTTCTACCACGTTTCTGCTTTCTCTTATCAGTTGCCTTTATCTTGACTTCTTTAAATGTATATTCACTGCTCTTTAACTTTGTAATTTGAAAGTTTAATGCTCTCATTTTCATTGTTGGTGTGTGTGTGTGACATCCTCTTACAGGACCAAAGTTACCAAATCGAAGCTCCAGGCCCAATGCTCACTTCTGACCTCACCTCCCAGGGCCAGTATCTTGGTGTAAATACTTTTATCTAAGGCGCCTGAAAAGCCTCCAGAGCCCCTCTGACTTGTTGCAGCCTCCCCGTGTCACTGGAAACAGATGTGGCAGGCTTGCATTTTGCAAAGCAGGGGGGCCAGGAATGGAGAGATGAGGGTGAGTGGCTGAGGTGCAGCGGGGTGCCACCCCCCCACTCAGCCCCACCCCTGCACACCAGCGCCTCCCCACCCATGCTGCTCCCTAGTGGCTTCTGTGCCGATGGTGGGGGGAAGGTGCTGCCCAAGCATTCCATTCTTTCCTAACCAAGACTGTCTAACTCTCCAGAACTTCACTGTGGAAAAATCCAAAGGGGCTCAAACATCCAGCTCCGGAACCACATGTCAACCCTTCTTCCCTTCCTCTTGCGGGCTTCTCTTCCAGTCGGATTTTCCTCTACCTCTCTTGCCCTTTGTCCCTCACAGTAGGTTTGAAAGCCAAGGAGGTTAGGGTTCTGCTGGTCTCTCTCGGTGCTCTGCGCCCTCTGACCCCACCGCACCCGGTGCCATCCTTAGAGTCCACACTCTCCTGAGTCCGTGCCTGGCCAGCCTCTCCCCATGTAGCTGGTCACATGGGGCTGGGAAGGGCAGGGGAACACTGGGCATGTTGCTATGGTGACTTCTCTGTTGACAGCAGAAGCACTGACTCCCAAGGGTTTTGCCTCCTTCTTGTGTTGCAGAAAGTTTCCAAGAAGCCCACAAAAGTGAAGTAAGTTTGAGCTCAGTGTTGTCCAGGGATGTCTGAGTCTGACCTTGGCTCCATCAGACCCCCGCCTGACGCCTCCCACAGCGCTGTGCTGGAACATACCCCTTGGAGCCATTGGGGGCGGGGGAGGTGCAGCGTCTTTCCTTACTGACCTGTCACTCGGAAAGACTGTTGTCAGATTCCCTGGGTGTCAGTTCTCCCAAGGGAATCCCTGCCAGTCACTGCTGGGAAATGCTAGTTCAACCTTTGCTACAAATCAGGGCCTGTATCCTGGCCTATGATTTCAGAAGCTGCAGAAACATCATCCAGATGAAGTGTTTGTCCCAACGCTGTCTGCTTTTCAGAAGAAAGTCACTCTAAACCCCAATAACAAATAAGTGACAAGTTGTTTTTCTCATTTGAAAAGATCTTTGGTTGATTCCCCAGGCTCTGCACAGACTACTCAGAAGCGTCTAAAGACTCAGGGGGATTCTTGATTCTGCTGTTGAGTTTCTACCTGAAAGCAACCATGGAAAGCTTTGGGGGGGGGGGGTGTAAAATCAACTTTTTGTTAAACCATAAATGTACGTTAAAATCGATATTAATGTGGCTGCAATTATTTAAACATAGAGATGGAGACAGGTTGCTCTGAAATGTCCCCCTTAGAAAGGCTAAAGCTGGTTTTCAAGGGATTACTTGGGAATTTTAACTTTTAGAAACCTGCGAACGATAAAGACAAAAATGATAGCTTAGATTTGTGAGTGATTTTAGTGGCTAAAATGCCAATTTTGTTTTATCCTGGTGGTGGGCTTGTGTGGTGTGTTATTGGCCACCTTCTAGAGATAAAAAAAATCGACTCACAAAATAATGCGTCCGTTCCCTCGGTGAACACCCAAGTGACTGCCGCGGTGACAAGCTCTGCACTGGCCGTGCGTTAGCATCAGCGGGAGAGATTTCCAAAACTCCCGACGCCTGCTCCCCACCCCGGAGAGGTTCCTAACGTGCGGCCCCAATGGAGCCAGGGGCCCCAGTGTTTACAGCACCTCGCTCAAAACTACACAGAGAACAGCGTCATCGGGTCTAAAAGTCAGGCCTGCTCTCTCCCAATTCAGTGCTTTTCCTTCCTCTGAAAAGAAATTTTAAATTTCAGCATAAAAGAATTCCAGTTCCCATTCAGAACTGCGTTCCTGCCTCCCATCAGCACCTAAAGATAATGCGGAAACCGTGGTCTGTATCTCTAGAGTGAATCCCTGCTACTAAGTACATTTTCCGTTTTCTTCCTGCTTCCTCTTTCTCCACACTGAGTAACTCATCCCCGAGACGGCTAGAGCCAATTAGATATTTTTGTCACACTCTGTTGACATGAATGAGAAGAGCCAGGGCAGAGCCACGTGGCTTGTGCCGGCTTGTGGAGAAATCAACTTCCGGAAAACACTGGGAAGTTTCCATTCGTTTTACAAGGTTCTCTTTGATGACCGCCAGTCATTCCACCTGCCAACAACCAAAGACAGTTGTCCTCTGAGATCCAAGGGTAATTCGAGAAGACAACGGTTCAAAAGCCGGGAGAAATATCCGCATGAGATTTGTATATTCGGTTTTATGGGGTTTTATGGGGTCAACCTTTTTGAAAGAAAAGGCATTGTCTTGGGATTGGAATTGGGATTTTTCACTTGTGCTAATGCAGCTGAAAAGAGTATTTCAAAAGCAAGAGCCCAACTGGGCATTGATAAAAGACTTAAAACATGTGCAGAATTAATTTTTAAAAGCACTTTCAGTTTGCACACTCCCCCCTTCTACGAGACCGCACAAGAGAGCCAGAACCCAGCTACCAGGCTGTAATCTGGGCATATACCACTGTGTTCTAGAAACCCTTCTCTTCTGTGTACTGATTTTTGAACTCTCAGGGAGAAAAGGGTGCATTTTACATTTTGATAAGATAGCAGTTACAATGCAGGCCTCCTGCGAAGCCCAGACTCTGTGGGTATGGACAGAGCCAACCCGTGGAGAACAGGAGTATATTCACCATCTGCGACGAAAGACCGCCTTTTTTGCAAGTTAAGATATAGATAGTATAGGAGATTAAACATTTTTTTAAATGCATTCTGTTGTTCACTGTACTACCTCAAAAGACATAGGATGATGACAAAAGCAGATCAGTAATATCCAGCTGTTTCCAAAAGAGCTGTCCACAAATTTGGCCTTTGAATTTACTAGAAATTTCCATGAAGGGAGAGTCAAATGATACATTCGTTCTTCCATGATTTCTCATATGATTCGTTGTGCCTAAATAGTCTCACAAATGATGAAACTCATACCTGGTGTCAATTCTGGGTGATAAGACAGTTATTTTCACTAAGCTTCTACATCATAAATTCTGGAAGTCCAAAGCCTTGACTGATATCTGCGTGAAGCCTCATGGGTGTGTGTCTCACTGGAAGCCTGGAGACAAGAGCTTCAGGGTCTCCTGAAGGTGCTGGTCTTCTGAATGGTACCACGAAGACCCCTGTCTGGGAGGAAAAGTGAACCCATCAGGAGATGTAAAAGACACATTTCTAACTTGTTCACCACGACTGGTATCTTCCCATGCTTGTGTTCTCAGCCACCCTGTCCCTGGAAACTGAGACTGTTTCCACCGTACAGTAAACAACTATTTCTTGCTAACACTGTTTGGCCAATAATTAGCCACAGATCGTGTTAACTGAGACCCTGTGTACCAAGTGTGTTCACCGGGCTTGGAAAATTAGTCTGTGACTGTGACCCAGCATTTCATCCAGCGACAGACACGGACTCTGGATCTTCAGAACGTTGGACACACCGTGTTGCTGTGTGGCCATGGTCCTTCTACCCTGAACTGGCTGCCTTCTGTCCCAGCATAACCTCCGCCCATGCAAGAGCCCTCAGCAAGGAGACCAGAGTTCTTTCAAAAAACAAATCAGTTCCAGAAAAATTGACAACCCAGCATTCTGGAAAATATGTCTGTTTCCTCTCCTGTGTGCCTTCCAGTGCGACCGTAACATTAAGAACCTAGGTGCCAATATCACAATATTTCCCCCCATATGCTTGCTTTACAGAAGAAACTTGTGTTATTCTTTTTAACCCAAAAAGATCTCCAAGGACATGCCTTAGATAGTCAATTATTTAACTCCTTGGCTGTTTCTTCTGCAACTGCTCTTAATATCGGCTAGTGATAGACTGTCCCCCTCTGCATTCAGAATACTAAGGAATCAAACTAGAAATAAAAGCAGCGTTCCTACAGTAGCTTTCACAACACTGGAAGGAACGGGACTAAAGGAAATGAACAGGGGCATCTGTCATGCAACTCCTTGAAAACACACAAGTGATTCGGCCAAAAACCTGAAAACGAGCAAAACCAAAGTTTCTCAGAAGGAATTCTTTTAATTCCCTCTGAGACACCACATTAAAGTAAAACACGTGGGCAGAACAGCCAGAGATACAGATCACCAAAGGTCTCAGTTCAAGCGCTGCCCTCCAGGTGAGGTTTGCGGTCAAGCCCCCTGTTCGAAATGCAGAGTCCCAGGCCCTACGCCAGACCAACGCAGTGGGAATCTGCATTTCCACTGGATCCCAGGCAGCTGGTAGGGGACCCTAAAGGCACATTAGAATGCAGTGCAGGAGATTCTTAAGTCTAGTGAACAAACTGAGGGTGGCTGGAAGGGGGGGGTGGGGAGGGGGCAGGGGGTGACTGGGGGATGGGCATTAAGGAGGCACGTGATGTAATGAACACTGGGTGTGATATGCAGCTGATGAATCACTGAACTCTCTGACACTGATAATACACAGTATGTTAATTAAATCAAACTAAAAACAAAAATTTTTAAAAGAAATACAAGGAAGAAGAAAAAGCTTAGAGAGCCCCCCAGGGACACAGCGCACGGTGTGCACTGACCTCCCTCCATTGAAATAGAAGTGTCAGCCCGGGAAGGGGGTGGGGGATCCTGCTGCTGCTGGGTACAGCTTGGAAACCTGGTTTTCCCTCAAAAAGGGGGTTAAATCGATTGTATTCCCCCAGACTGGGGCTTCTCCATCCCTGAGATCAGCATGGATTTATTTACGCCCCAAGGCAGGGGAAACCGCGCTCCGATCCGCACACCCCGGCAGACAGGAGCATGGCAGCCTTCCTGTGAAGGGAGCACCACACTCCCGGGCTCCCCAGCCCTTGCTCTGGGGCTCACTGATCTAGACTTTCAAGGCTCGGCTTGAGAACTACAGCCGGACGCATGGGAAGCGGCTTCAGTGGGTCCAAGGGGCACTTAGGTGGCCGGCACCTCCCCGCCCTGCAGGACTCTGAACCTGGCCGTAGGATTTAGCCTCTTCCTCGGGAGGGAGACATTGAGGGATCCAGCCTGTGAAAGCCGGCACGTCCTCTGATCCACGAGTGCCCAGGACATCATCCAGCAACAGCTCTGACACTCAACTCAGAAACAATGACAACTAACAAGAAGAAATCATTTGCCTACCTGACACCTTTGTCCCACGTGAAAATGGATACCATGTGCCTTACCTGTGTTTATTTCATGGAATACAAAGCCTGAGCTTCTGTCGGTAACAAGCTAGTTCCAATTCAACCACATCTATATAGTTAATCAGACAAAAGAACGCAATGTCAGCCTAGTCCTGGAACATCAGCAAATCTTTGGTCCTAAAAGGCAATGGAGACTATTCAGAGTTGGCTTTAAAAAAAAAAAAAAAAAAAAAGGAGGAAATCTAATGTGATCATTTGCCCATTCAGTTCTTTTGTGTAGAAGCTGGCATAATTCAGACACTCAGACAAACAGCAGATGATGACCAGTTCCTGTGTTCTGTGTATTGTCACCTAATGAACCTCTTCTGGTCACGCCATCTCTGACGCCTGCGCATGCAGCTGCCACTTGCTCTCTCCTTTAAGAAGCTGGAAAGGGAAGGTTGTTTAACTTCTCCAGTCAGAAGCCAAAATCCATAATTTCTTCCCCATCTGAAATTGAAATTCTGGCTGGCTGTCTTTCTGCAAAAACGGAAGTGTAGAGGTATATATACGAGACTGAGGCTCGTGCGGATACGTGCCACGCTCCGTTTGCCTGGATAAAACCCGGCGGCTTGAGGAACCTCTCCCTCCTGATAACGTGGTCAACCAGAGCCTCTGAAAATAAAACAACGTCCCCTTATAGCTTTACCGTCTTAGTCAGCCACCATTTGTGTTCATACATTTCTAAAATACCAGTCAGTAGTGAATGGCTGAAACAAATTCTTTGAAAAAATTAACAATTTTCTGCCATCGAGCTCAGACTGGAAGAGAGAATAAAGCAAAATGAAACAAAGACGCTGAGAAAAACAAAGACATGTATACATCATCTAGCCCAGCCCCCGTTGCAAAAATCATGGGGCAATCCAAATTAAATTATAACTAATAGCAGCAGTTTTGTTCAAGGGTCTCAAATTATCACTTTAGATGCCGAAGCTCAAGTGGTTTCCATGGCGATATTTTCTCTAGGAGATGTCAGCTACTATCTAATTTTTTTGTCCCTGATATATGACAACCTGAAGCTTTTAGTGTCTTTCACTTGGGGGGTTTTATGTTAGATAATCTCGATTTATTTTTATATGCATTTAAATGTGTGTTTTATTTGCAATTGGTTTCTGAGCCCAAAGTCTACAATTTTACATATTTTGAAAGTTAGTAAATAAGAACTGCAACTATTTATCTTGTGTAGTTAAAAAAAAAAAAAAATTGCTTTACTGCTCCATCCTCTCCCTGTCTGCTCAATGGGACAAGCAAGAAATGTGAGGCTAAAGAATTTGAATCTCTCTTTAATATTCTCTTCTTACAACGGTCTTTTAAATCATTTCTTTGTACTATAGCACCTGCCTGGAAACTTTCTCTGTTCGTTTTTCACATTCTATATTCGCAGTCAACAATTATATTCTGACACTGATGTTTTAAAGTACAGTTCACACTAGTCGTGATTTCATAGTTTCACAAGTATTTTCACGGTGGTAAAAACCATGCTTTCTGTTCTGGAACCAGGGGAATCTTGGTCTTCTGTTCTCTGACAGTGTTCATTTGGGGGTTACTGCATTGTTCGGCTGATCCCGTCACCATGTGGAATTACCCTTTGTCAGATAAAATGTCTCTCATGTCTTTCAAAGCCAGACAAGTACAGTCAGAAGCCTTCCTCTATCCTTGGCTTTCCCAGGCAGGTGGCCAACCACAGTGAGAACCTTAAAACCATCCTGTCATGGGGCCCCATGGGTGGCTCAGTGAGTTAAGCCTCTGCCTTCGGCTCAGGTCATAATCTCAGGGTCCAGGGATCGAGTCCCGCACGGGGCTCTCTGCTCAGCAAGAACCCTGCTTCCTTCTCTCTCTCTCTGCCTGCCTCTCTGCCTACTTGTGATCTCCCTCTCTCTGTCCAATTAATAAATAAAATCTTTAAAAAAAACAAAACAAAACATGCCGTCATGTTGGAGGTTCGCTAGAGCCAGTGTAGACCATGTACAGCGATGGGGAACCACTTTCCCTAGCCCTGCTCTTACTGTGTTTATTTTCATATTAGAAACAGTTCAGCTTAGTGTTTTGCAAGCAGTTTCCAGAGTCAGTGTCCTGGGTTCAAACCCTGGCTCTACTCTGGCTGGTCATGAGACCTCAGACAAGCTTTGAGCCTTTCCAAGTGGGCTGAATATGCCAACCTCTCAAGGTTCAACGTGAGGATGAAATGAGTTCATTTGTGAAAAGGACTTACACAGTGCCTGACTCACAGGAAGTGCCATTATTATATTTTCTGAAGAGCTTGCTCCTGAAATTTGAGTTTCATGTGATTTACGTGTCGTGCTCCACAATGGAAGGAAAAGGCTTACAGGTTGATTCTACCCACGACTTGCTCTTCCGGGCCTTAATGTCGAGAGTCATCCAAATGGGGACTAGTTTTATAATCTAGAATTTTGAGCTTTATTGCTCATCACATATAAACAACCTACATGGTGACCTGTGATGTCCCTCGCCTCCTGGCAGGCGGGGCTCAGAACTTGCCCCAGCACTCAGGAGCCCCGTTCGTCTCCACTGCAAGGAGAGGGCGCCCCCCTCGCCCCTGCGCAGCACTCAGAATAAGAAGTACTGATTACGCTGTCATTTGCTTTCCTGGTAAATCCTGCCAAGAATGCAGCAAAAGGAAGGGCAAAACGACATTGGAACCAGAATAAAATTTTCATGCTTTCTATTCTTTTGGGGAGAGGAAATCACAGTTTTTTTTCACCCAGTTTGAAGATCTGATCACTCTACTGTATGTGTGTAATTATGGAGAACATCTGCCCCCTGGCCTGCTCTTAAAAGTTTGTTGTTTCCTTCCTTGTTTTCAACCTGAAGACAGAGGAGGAGGGAAAACACACCAGTACTGAGCTCTCAGGGCGCTTTGCATGTGGCAAAGACAACGTCCATGTGTCCAGTATGAATCTGACCCATGTCTGAATATGCCTGGGGCCTATGGTCAGTTTTCTTTCTCTGGGCGAGAAGGGCAGTAGGAGTGCACGTAGGGCTCTGAAGCCTCAGCCGGGCTGTTTAACAAGCGCGTGTGCAGGTCAAGAACCCCTCCACATGGGTTCCTCCAGCAACGCGCTCTGGTGGTCCTCCGCTGGGCAGGAAAGGGGACAGGAGCTAACCCCTGGGTGTGCAAAGGGAGTATGGTCTGTGCATGGTCGGTGTAATGGGGGAGGCCAGATGGACAAAAGGACATGAACAAGAGAAGTAAGCAGAAACGCACACGCTTCTGTGAGATGCTAAGTCAGAACTGGCGTAGCCCCATGCTTTGGACGTTAGCATCACGCTGTGCTACGTGGAGGTCCAGGGGGAAGTGTACTGAATCTGGTCTTTGCCTATTTGATGCAAGTCTGGTCTTGAGACTATTAATACCTAGAGTCTGATTTGTTTGTTTGGTTGGTTGAAGTAGACTCCGTGCCCAGCATGGGACTCAAATTCATGCACGACCCTGAGATCAAGAGCCCCATGCTCTACCAACAGAACCAGCCAGTCTGTATTGACCTACCCATGACTTTTCCCAAAATATACGTTCCTTGATACTGCTGCACCCCTAAAATTGCTCAGCTCGCCCAGCAAGCCAGGGGTGGGATGGAGCAGAATGAAGCCTGGGTCATGGATGAGCTCTGTGCTCTGTTCTCATCGTGTCTCTTGGTTTCCGTGTTTCCTGATGTGCATTTCCTAGAGGATGTCGGGACCCTGGGGGAAAGGACAGTTACAATGAAGTCATTTCAAATATTTCTATCAGAATAGCAATTGCTGGGCTCGCCAGAGTGAAACAGATTTGCCTCAGGGAGTAAGGGCTCACACGTACTAGGACAACCAGGTTTAAGTAATAAATAAGGCCATGAACATAGAAATCCTCGCACGAGAATCAGAACCCTGCCCTTGAATTTCATAAGGACTCCAGTGGTACCTGAGGGTTCCCCACAGGTCGTTTTCTGATAACCACCAAAGACTAGTGGACACAGGAACCACTAGCGCCTTTCTGTACTCAGTGTGCTCATTTTCTTTATTGGGAAGGATAAGCATGCTGCCTCGCTTTAAGGGTTGAGTCAGGTTTAGGTAACTGACTTTTAAAATTAGACCTGCACCAGAGGCTTAATTATTAGAAGAGGCTACAGAAACATTTGCACACGTATCTCTTAGTGGACTGATTTTAACAAACACCTCGTTAGCTTTTGCTACTTGTCGGCACTATGTCATTGGGTCTGCAAACATAATTAAGATCGGCCCCTGCCTTTAAGAGGGTGGCTAGCATGTAAGGAGGGATGAGAATTAAGACTGATCGCCCTTGACAAGAGTGCCAGACACGTGGCTGAGGATGGTTTTAGGAGAGAGGTAGGATTTGGTGGACACAGAAAGGAAGGGCGGGTGGATGTGAAGCGGCCGAGCGTGGATGGATGGACGAGCAAGAATGAGCAAGGACATGTCCACCGCAGCATCGGCAGTGTCCGGTGGAGCAGTGGTCCTGGCAGGGAGGAAGCAGGAGGGAAGTTCAGCTCGCAGGAGGCCTCCCTCCCCCTGCCAGGGCGTTCGGATTTAAAAGCAAAGGCAATCCTGGCATATTTTTAAATGGTCTCTTCTAACTCTTGTTGTTCTCCGTGGGTCATCTGAGGTCATACCCCCACCTTCCACTACTGTTTGTGTCCATAACTTCAAGGGACCTAGAGAGAGGCATGTCCGTATTGCTAGACATCTGTGTTTTTCTGCAGCTTTGTAGCCAGAGATGCAAAGCCCATAAAGTAGGTTTGGAAGCAGAGAGAAAGCCTGCTGTCTTCCACATCCGCATTACCCAAAGCAGAAAAACAAACAGTTTCATAATATCATGAATGTCACACAAGAGAATAATAACAAAATTGCCACTGTAATTTTTTGTCTCCATGCTTAATGTATTTTGAAGGTTCATATTATTTCAAAGTAGTGAGGAGATTTCTGTGTTCATCAAAAAGAGATGGGAAATAGAAGTCACTCATCAAATACCAAATGTCCAGTAGATCTCTCCATCTGGGTGTCCCACAGGCCTCTCAAACTCAGTGTGTCCAAGACAGACCAGATTTCTCTCCCTCATCCCCTAAAAAGGCTCCTCCTCCCATGGGTCCTGCCCCAGCTAATCTGTCTGAACCCTGGAACTTCCTCACCTGGCTGTCTCTTCCCAGCCCTCCAAAGGCAGGATGGGAATTAATCCTGCCTGATTTTAAATCCCAGCTGGGCCACTTACAAGCTTGATGACTTTCTAGAAGGACATGGACTAAATCGTGTCCAGAGAAGAGTGATTACATTGTCAGAAGGCCTGGAAACTACATCAAGGATGAGCACTGAAAGTATAAGCTTTCATCCTTGGAAAGAAACCCTCAGCCTCTCCATCTTGGAAGGATGGTTTATGCCAGGGAATTACGTGCATTAATAACCAGATCTTACTGTGGCCCTGTGAGTGTATGAGTTACAACACAGCAACTACAAAGCAATTTCAGGCAATTTACTGAAAATATATAGGGTCATAACTATAACCACATCCATGCTTTAGATGAGTGTTTTGACTACATAAACCAAACCCTTCAACGGGGCACGGAAAGTTCTCATTAATAACGATTTTCATCTTTTTTATTGTTCACTGTGTATCCCCAGCACATAGAATGGTGCCTGACATATGGCAGGCGTTCTGGAAAGATGTGTTGAATGATTGAATACATTCATTTGTCACATCTAGCAATAATACTTCTCTCAAGAGAAAGCTCAGGTTTATAGAAGAAACTGAGGTTTCTAAAAACATTATTTGTTTTATGTAAGCCATTTTTACTCATACAGGGTATGTTTATGACATCAGGCAAGGAGCCTATAAATGCAAGATCATTGCATCGATGGGCTGACCCTTGGGCTTTGAGTATCAGTCCATGCCGTCTATCCCAGAAACTCCTGAAGGGCAGGGGAGAGTTGCTGGACCCCACTGCAGTCCATGTTGGCTCTGCCCCTTTCCCTTCTCCCTAGATTTAGGGTTGGACCAGTTAAAATAAGCACATAATACCAAAAGTTCTCTCCCACATCCACCAGCTAAGGAGGGAAGGGGATAGGAAAAGTCCCGAGGACTCAGAGATAAGTTCTCTTTCATTTGTATCTTTCTTAGTGTCTGTGTTTTAAACAAATCAGCAGGTGTGAGTGACACTGATGGCCAAGCTGATCTGGAATATGATGCATCCAGGAAAGGATAATTTTCCTGGTCTTAAGTAAGAATATCGAGTTGAAGAAAGAAAGGGTTAAATAGTCTTTGCTGGTGGAATCTGAAATCGCTCTCTTTGGTCGCCCTATTTGCTAGGGAAAAGGAGAAGAAAGGCTCACCTACTTTTCTTTTTAAGATTTTATTTATTTATTTATTTATTTATTTAACAGACAGAGAGAGCATGAGCAGGGGAGAGAGGCAGAGGGAAAAGCAGCCTCCGCACTGAGCAGGGACCCCGATGCAGGACTCCGTCCCTGGGATCGTGACCAGAGCCGAAACCAGAGACTTAACTGCCTGCGCCACCCAGGCGCCCCTATGTCCTTTCTTCATTATGCTGGGAATCTTTAGAAGTAGAGCTCAGGGATGAGCCTTGGAAAACCTGAGTCCCCAGTGAGATTCTCCTTAAATCATAACTTAAGCCTGTTTGCTCGGTCTGTGCACATGGAGTTATCCCAAACAACTAGTTTAATTTTTTTTTTAATCTCTGATGCCGTCCAGTAGCCATGGCTCTGACTAGACGAAGGTAATGTGCTGAAGGAGAAGCTGCTTCTGTAGGAGTGTTTGCCTGAAGCCGTAACTTCTCCAACAGAAGCCCAGTGAATGTAGAACCATCTTTGAAGCTAAATTGGTTTGTTTGGTTAATGAAGACCCATCGAAAGGCTTCAGGATCTGTTTGCCTTGAAATACATCTTAGAGAAGATTGGAATTTAATACCACTTGTTTTTTGTTTTTTGTTTTTTGTTTTTAAATAGGGAAAGAAACAAATTTCATTAGACGGTTTATGTTATTCTCAACTCTTGGGAAATTTTACCCCTGTACAAATTCCTGACATGTACTGTTTTGTTAGGAATGTGTAGAATATTAATTTAAAGAAATGATTCCTTTTTAAGCTAATACTATAGGCTGTAAAAAGCTCTACAAAAATAGTCAAGGTCACCAGTTATGAATGGGATAAAAGTGGATAGGAGGCAGATTTCAGCCAAACATAAGAAAAAGTATTCTAGTACGTAAGTCTGCCTGTCCTGGAGTGGGAACAGGCTGAGAGAGAGTTCTGATTCTCTAACACTCCTCCAAAGGCTTTACAGCACTTCTCTGGGCCTCGTGTCAGGGAGAACCAGGCAAACCCAGGCACAGAGGAGCTGTGACCTTGTGGAAATGATAACAAGATGGTCTGTCTAAAACTGACATCTCGTCTGGAAGTTGTATGAAAAAATGTGCATCAGGACACCCAACTGGCTCAGTCGGTAGAGCATCCGACTCCTGGTCCAAGGGTTGTGAGTTCAAGCCCCAAGTTGTGCATAGAGTCTACTTTTAAAAAAATAAAATAAAATAAAGCAGAAATACCCATCAAATTTGGGAGGATTGCTGGTATCCTTGACTCTTACATTTGACTGTTTCATGTCTTCCTCCGCAGCCAGTGCCGATTTTCCATATAATCCAGGCCAAGGTCAAGCTATAAGAAATGGAGTCAACAGAAACTCGGCTATCATTGGAGGTGAGTGATTTACAGAATAGGCTTTCATGTGCGCTACTCCCCTGTGGAAAGTAAAAATTTCAATAAAATCATAGTTGTAAAGAAAACAGTCATGTAGATTTTTACCTGATTCATTTTGCTAATTAAATATGACTTAAGATTGTAGAATATGGATGTGCGGACACCTAGCTGCCTTTCACTGCTGATCCATAAATAAAGGAGGGGTGCGGAGCTAGCCAACACCTGACCAGGCAGGGAGGTCAGCGTGCAGCCGCCAGGACGGCCTCATCCCCTTTCATTTCCATTCTGAGTCCCTCCCCTCCCAGATGGCCCAGGATAACTTACTCCAGAAGTAGGAAGGACTAAGCCGGTCTGCTTTGAGTTGTCTTAATAAAAACTCCTCAGAATTGAATAAGCTAGGGTATCTAAAATACTCTAGCCTTCTTTCTCACCACGGACAACAGCAGAATGATGGAACTCTCCCAACACAGACCCTCCTGTCTGGGTCAGTACGGACATCCCTGTTGCCCACAGCCGCCTTCCCTGCCTGCACCTTCTGTCTTGGTTCATAAGGATGTTTCCTGCCTGTCTGAGTATTGCTACTGTGGTCAACATGTCAGCAGTTTTGAGCCCAGCCAGTCACCTTGGCTCAGCCAGTAGGTTTCTTTTCCACATGGAGATAGTAGATGCTTCTAGAACTAGAATACATTCAGAACGCTGCTTAAATCACATTGTCCAAAGTTCTGGCATGATCTTATCAAGGTCCCTATCCTCACTGATTTTTGCTTTTTTAAGATCAACTTTGTTGAAGTATAAAGCAGACTTACTCACATGGAGCAGGTCAGTGACGAGTCAAACGAGCACAGCCATAACCCCCACCACGATCAGGCGACGGGGCATTGCCATCCTCGGAAGCGCTTTGTGCCCATCCTTTTCCCCATCCCAGTCCCAACCAAGGCAAGCTCTGATCTGCTTTATGTCTCGTAGATGACTTCTACCTCCTTTAGAACTTCACATAAATGGAATCCTAGAGTATGCCACCTGTGGTGCCTTACTTCTGCTCAACACAGTGTTTCTGGAACTACCCGTTGCTGCATGGATCGATAGTTTAATTGTCAAGTTGTATTCTATTGTATGAGCGCACTGTCATTTGTTTAATCTGCTTTCCTGTCGCTGTTTGGTTTGTCTCCAGATTGCAGCTATTTTGAATAAAGCTGCTATGAATATGCTTGTTGAAGCCTTCTATGAACATAAGTTTTCATTTCTCTTTGGTAATTCTAGCAGCACAGCTGCTGTGTGTTCTAGAAAGTGGATATTAAACTTTGTAAGAAATTGCTATCCAGTTTTCCAAAAATGGTTGAACCACTTTACATTCCCATAATTACTATCTGGGAGGTTAGGTTTGCTCCACAATCTTATCAACCCTTGGTATTTTCAGGCTTCCGAATCTTAGCCACTCTAGTGGATGAGTAGTGGTAACTCATTGAGGTTTTAGTGGCGATTTCTGGTGACCACTTGTTTTGAGCATCTTTTCACATGCTTATTGCCATTTATAAATCTTTTGTGAAATGTCTGTTTAAAACTATTTGGTCATCTTTTATTTATTTAATTTTTTTTTTAAGATTTTAAGATTTTATTTATTTACTTGACAGAAAGAAACATAGCTAGAGAGGGAACACAAGCAGGGTGTTCATCATCTTTTAACTGGATTGTTTTACCTCTTCTTTTGAGTTAAAATAGTTTTTTATATTCTAGATAGTTTAAGTTCTTTGTCAGACATCTGTATTGTGAATATTTTCTCCCAGTCTGTGACATGCCTTTTCATTTTCTTAGTGGTATTTTTTGAAAAGCAAGAGGTTAAAATTTTGATAAAGTCCAGTTTTTCAAATCTTTTTATACTTTGTGATTTTTTAAATTCTTTTAAATATACCTGTTCAAGGTTGTGAAGATTTTTTCTCCTATGTTTTCTTCTAGAACTTTTATAGCTGTGGTTTCTGTTACTAAGTCTGTCATCACTTTGAGTTGTTATATAGTGTGGTATAAAGGTCAAAGCCATTGTTTTCCAAATTAATACTAGTTATTCCAAGACCATTTGTTGAAAAGACCATATTTTCCAAATTTAATTTCCTTGGAGCTTTTGCCAAAAATCAATAGGCCATATATGTATATGTCTTTTTTCTGGGATATATATATGGATATATAGATATATCTATCTTTACCCAAGACCATGCCTGCTTCATTGCATAATTCTTTAATCTCCAGCTATATCTTTTTTGTTTTTCAAAATCATGTTGGCTATTCTGGATGCTTTGCATTGCCCAATAAAATTTAGAATCAACTTATAAATTTCTACCAAAAAAAAAATTTTGCTGTCATTTTCATTGAGATTGTGTTAGATCTATAAATGGACATCTAAACAATATTGGGTACTTAAGTTCTTAAACATGATCTATCTATCCATTTACTGACATCTTTAATTTTTCCCAGTAAGGTTTTATGGTCTTGAGTACATAGCCTTGAACAATTGTATTCGGGTTGTTTTTATTATAAATGGTATTATTTTATTACTTTATTACTAGCAATATTTTTCCAACAATTTTTGGCTAGTATATAAAAATACAATTGATTTTTGTATATTGACTTTATATCTCTCCTATGACCTAGCTAAATGTATTCTTAGTTCTAGAAACTTTTTTTTTTAACATACCCCTTAGGATTTTCTTTTTTCTTTTTTTTTTTAAATATTTTTATTTATTTATTTGTCAGACAGAGATTACAAATAGGCAGAGAGGCAGGCAGAGAGAGAGGAAGAAGCAGGCTCCCTGCTGAGCAGAGAGCCCGATGTGGGGCTCGATCCCAGGACTCTGAGATCATGACCTGAGCCGAAGGCAGAGGCTTTAACCCACTGAGCCACCCAGGCGCCCCACCCCTTAGGATTTTCTACACAGATAATCGTATCACCTGAGAATAAAGAAAATGTTTATTTCTTCTCAATCTGCACCTTTTTCTTTCTTTGTTATTCATTTTCTTCCATTGGCTTGGGCTCCCAGTACATTGAAAGAACTACATTCTTCCATTGTTCCATATTTTAGAGAAAATCCATTTATTCTTTTGGTATTAAGATATTAGCTGTAGGTTTCTCACGGGTACCTTTTATCAGGTTGAGAAAGTTCCCTTCTACTGATGGTTTCTGAGATGTTTTATAATGAATGGAGGTTGAAGCTTGTCTGGTGCTTTTTCTCCTGTATTTTTCTTCATTGTGGTAAATTACATCACTTTATTCCTTTCATGTTAGACCAATCTTGCATTCCTAGAATTAACACCGCTTAATCACAAGATATTCTTTTCTGGATTTGATTGGCTAAAATTTTGATTGCTGGATTTGATTGGCTAAAATTTTACTGAAGGGGACTCTTGCTCTGTAGTTTTGTTTTTTGTTTTTTTGTTTTGGTTTGGTTTTTTGTGATGTGTTTCGTCTTGGTATCAGGATGATGCTGGGCTTTTTAAATGGGTTGAACAGTGGTTCCTCCCGTCTGTTTAATTGCCTATCAATTAACACAGCTGTGAATTAATCCTGTTTCCTTTCAGTCCTGTCCATTTCTGTTGCAGTTCCTTTTTGGAGTTTTGTATTCTGTATGGGGGAGGGTGGTGTCTGAGGGAACCCAGGCACCTGGGGGAGGTGGTGTTGGAGAGATGAGTCTGAGGTTTGTTTAATGACCAGCGCTTCTCCTGTCTCCACCAGGGGTCATCGCTGTGGTGATTTTCACCATTCTCTGCACCTTGGTCTTCCTCATTCGCTACATGTTCCGCCACAAGGGCACCTACCACACCAATGAAGCAAAGGGAGCAGAGTCTGCAGAGAGCGCCGATGCCGCCATCATGAACAACGACCCCAATTTCACAGAGACCATTGATGAGAGCAAAAAGGAATGGCTCATCTGAGGGGTGGCTCTTTGGCTATGGGAGAGGGAAGGGCGAGTTATTAGGGAGGAGGGAAAGGGACAAAAGCACCCTACTTCATACTCTTGAGCACATCCTTAAAATATCAGCACAAGTTGGGGGAGGCAAGCAACAGAAAATTCTGGAGACGGATTGCCACACACAAAAAAATACTTTTTAATATTTCTTTATAGCTGAGGTTCCCCTTCTGTATCAACTCAAAATAATACAAAAAATGCTTTTAGAGTTTAAGAAATGGTTGAAATTTGTAGGTAATACCGTCTTCTTTTGTGTGTGTTTAGAGGTGTTCTAAAAAACCCATGGTAACAGGGCAAGTTTTCTACATTTTTAAGAGCCCTTAGAATGTGGATATTTTTTCTTGAGAAAAGCTGATGCTCATGGCCTCCAGCATTCTCTTTCTTTTGCATATAGTCGATTTGTAATGGGCTATCGTAGTAACTAGTTCGTGTTCATACAGTATTTCTTTTCGTGTCCTGTAAATTGGAAAAGGAAAGAAAGGGGCAAAGAGAACATATTATCTGCCAGGTTTCAAAGAGTCCTCAATCTATGCCAATTCTCTGAGAGCTCCCGCCTGAAACAGGAAGGAAAGAAGGAAGAGAGCATGGTCCCTGCTGTGTAACAACAGAACCAACACAAGAGAGAAGCATTAAGAACCAGGGAAGTAGTCTTCTGTTGGGATTGTTGGTGTATCTTTCATCAAATTCTACAAGCCAGTACTGTTCTTGTGTGTAGTCCTAGACCTATTCACTGTCTGTGACTGTCAGCTATAATCCAGTGGTGATCAGCTGTTACAAAAGATTTCTCCTCTGCTTTACCTGCAACATGTTAGGTTATGTTGTATGTTTGGGGGGCATCTCAATGGGGAATTAGAGCCAGATGTTAATGATTTGCTCGCTCTGTTTCTTTTATAGTTGTAGCAAGAGTATGGACACTCTCTAGTGAATGCATAAATTAGGTTACTCTAATTTGCTTTAAATCTCTAGTTTTGAAGCCCCTGTGACAAAATCCTAGCAGACCAGGTCCTCTGAATGGACATACCACAATAAAGCCAAGTTATGCTTGCTATCATTATTGCTTTACTCGGAATCATATGGAAAACGCTGCCATATTTTACACCATCTACTCCATGAACTGCTGTTCCATCCTAAATAGACACACTGCCATGTTCGGAGATATCTTTGACAGATACATTTGAACCAGGTTCATGACAAACCTGGTAACTGATGCTTGCCTCTCAGAGAATGGACACATGTAGATAGCTACACATCAGTCTAATCAGGAATCCTGACCAACTTTTTCCAACAAATAACTCCTGGATTTTATTTAAAAATGATTGACTTTGTAAACAAATGGGACAAAGCTCCTATTGAAGCATCCAAAAAAAAAATAATTTCATTTATTTATTTTTAAAAACCACACAAAAGTTATTTCTAGGATGACTACCATTTATGATCATTTTAGTTCAGGCTCTTAATAAGTACTCTTAAAATTTTTTTTCAGACTCCAACATTCTGAGGAATTAAAAAGGATCCCTTTTTTCCTTTTCCTGGAAGGGGGTAAGATGAGATTAAAAAGGTATTGTTGCTATTTTTCTGATAGTGTGCCTCAGTGAGATGGAAATTCTGGTTGTTAGGTTATATATACATGTTTTTCAAAATCCTCGGTATGCCTAACTTATTGGAGGATCTCAGCTTCTTGGGTGATGAAAAATATTATCTAGAGTTGCCAATGGCATATTGTACTGGTACATTACACATTCCAAAGGAGACATCAAACAGGTTAATTCCCATTAAAGTCAAGGTAACAGAACCCAAGGGGACCCCCTTTACAGTTGCTGACCTCAGCCACAATCACAAACACACTTAACTTAAAAAGGTCTCAATCATTATTCCATAAGCACATTGTCAAATGAAAAGTACGTGGTATGACTAAGCAGCTGAACCAGTTTTTAAGAATACAGCTTTTACGAATGACGTATTCAAAACAAAGCCTATTTATTTAACCAAGATAACGACCATGAAGGGTTCTTTCATGTATTGTCAAATGACAGAAGCAGATTTTAACCATTACGTTTAGTAGAAATGTTTCTGATTTTTCAAACCTATTTCCTAGGTATTACTTTTACACTTAACCCGTAATGCCAGATGGAAATTGATTACTTTGTGCAATTCCCATGATAGCTTTCATCTTTATGCATCATCTCTGCACTTCCCCTTTCTTCCCAAAGTGATTAAGGCATCAAAACAATCAAAGACAGCCCCTGACGCTAAAATGTTCTCACCCTCTCTCTCTTGCCTCTCTTTTTCCCATTTTCCTGCCATTAAAGATGAAGAACAAAACCCAACCCTTCTCTCACCAAGTTTGCAAACCCAGGGCGCCGGAAGGACTTAGAGGGATCAGTGGGTCTCCTGTGTCACCATCATTAAGACATACATGTGACACAGTTTTTCCATTTTAGGGGGGGTACAGTCGGGCTAGCAGACAAGACACTGAAAGGTGGATAAGGTATTAAGTAACTAAGTTAAGTGCCGAGTAAGTGCTGGAAATCCTCGTCTTCTCTCTGGAATTGTGGTCCTCACCGAAAGTCCTCAGGGTCTTGGTGAAGGCCACATCCAGTACATTCTAAATGGTAAATAATTCATGGGAAGATAAGGAAGCCTCTCTTTTTTCCAGCCCCCTCCCTTGAAAGCTCAGCATAGTGCCCCCTGGACAGCCCTAACATTGTGACCCACACTCAGTGCCTAGTCCTGCTTGTCAGTCACATTCCACACAGTGTGAACGTCTTTTATCCCAGGACCTGATCAAGTGAGTCCAAAGAGGCTGGCGGTAGCCCCTTTAAATAATAAGAACAGATTAAACAAACCCCCAGAAAGAAAAATTTTTAGAGACAAGAGGCTGCCGTACACTTTCGGGAAAAGCTGATGGTCGAGTGAGGGCGATCAGTGCAGGAAACACCATCTGGGCATAGAGCAAGCATCTGCGTTTTGAGAAGGGAGGAGCAGGACTTTGAAAGCAAAATCCGTGCCATTCTCAGCTCTCAAAATAACATATTCCCTAGACCCCAAGGAGACTAGCTCAGGAGGTGAGAGGTTGTGTTGTCAAGTTCTCTGAATCTTAATCCAGAAGCCTGTTTCCCCTTCTGACTTTCAACTAACTGTTCAAAAAAAGAAAAAAGAATAAAGGACAGAGAGAGAAAGAGGAAGACTGTTCTGTGCAAGTTTTTATTAAGAAGTTAGAAACAAGGGTTTGGAGTGCATTTTGTTGGACAGTTTCCTATTGCCCTCCATTTGCTACACAAGCATCCTTTACTAACAGGAGCAGGGATTCAGAGGCGCAGAAGAAGAATTGGCATGAAGAAAAGAGATCTTAGGCCATTCCTGAATGTCTGGAGTAGCCCCCAGACATCAGCAGAAAGCTGGGCACCAAGACAAACCATAGGAAGCACTTACAGAAGGAGTAGCTACCAGTTATGAAAACACGATGTCAGTGTTTGTCCAGAAGAAACTTCTATTTCCTTCTATAACAGGACCTGTTTTTTTTCAATCCTCCCACTAACTCTTTTTCTCCCTTTCTTTTCTTGTATGGTGTAAACATTTTGTTTGTGCCTCCAAACAATAAGCACCTAATTTAAACCTCTTAATACTGTTACCTTTTCACCGTCCTGTCAAGCAGTTTTCAAAAAGAGAGGAAGGAGTTATTAAATTGAATTCCAGTTAGCCAGCCAAAATGGGTCCTAGGTTACTAGTGGCAGTAGAACCAACTGATCCTGAAACTGAGGAGAAACACAACGGTTCTGGCCGACTTGGGCTAAAACCAATGGGTGCCATGTTTAATGTGATGTCTTGGTGAGGATGGACCCTGAGAATCAGCTGATAGAGTCCTAACCCTTTCTCTCTCCCCGACTTGCTATGTGACCTGGGTCAAGCCTCTGAACCTCAGTCCCTCTTGGCCCTGTATTGGGGATACAGTTCTGCCTACTTAAAAAGACCAAATGTGAGGTGCCATGCCTTCTTGAGGGCAGCATACTTTGACATCCACATATAAAGACCCAAGTCAACGGAGCCTACTGGAAGATTTACTTTCTGGCCTTTGGTTCTTAATCCCGCCAAGGAAACAATGTGGCCACATCCGGAACTGTACAGATTTAGGAGACAACTGCTCTACAACTGTCCAATTATTCATTAAGGAGACTGCCCAAGAGCTAACTTGTCAACCCTGGGAGATGCAACAGGCGAAGGCCAGAGAAATCAGAACTTCATGTGCACAAAACCCAGAGCTCCCATGCAGACGTGACTGACAGCTTACACACGCACCCCCTCCCGGTGCCCCTGGGCTGGCTCACACATAAGACAACATGAGAAACAAATGGGATTTTTTCGCATAGCCTAGTGCCACCTTGCCTACACCACACATACCCTGCATGATAATATTGGTGACTCTAGAATAGATTTCTTTCACAGCAGTATTTTCTGGATACCAATGGTATGTCACACTCATAGTCAATGAAATAGGGAAACCGTATCAAAAAGTTGATTGTCTCCCGTGGAGCAAAGACTGGCAAAAGGGTAGCAGAGATACGTGAGCACACAGGAATTCATATCCAACGCGCGTTTACAAGTTCACTTTCCAGATGAGAATGTGCTTTAAGAGCAGGTCTACACAGATAGGCCTGCAACATTTCCAAGGCTCGGTTTATTGGAAACAGCAACTGCTGGGTTCTGACATGGCTAGGAAGACATCCTCTCATGTGGGCCAAAAAACCATTCAGATGTTACTGATTCTGAGTTCGGTTGGGTTTTTATGTTTTTTTCAGCGAGCATGCTGACTGCGGAGGTCAGGGATATGGAAAGCTGGGCTAAGTATTCTTTCTGTAAAGTCGATTAGGATTCCACCCTGTGAAATGACCCAAAAGTTCACTCTCTAAAAGCAACAGCATGTAACATAGAATGAAAGAAGGAGACTATGTATGTATGCCTAATATTCTTTGTGAATGTCTTTCATTTAACTGAAATTATATTAGAAACCAGATTGATAAATAAAAAATCCAAAATAGTTTTAATTATCCTAAAAAGCGATCCTTTGTGCTTTGTTCCACATGATTCTCTTAGAGGCAGTTTTCAACCGTCAGCAAAGAAAGTTCCAAGCACTGAAATACACATCTGTTGGGAAGATAATCTTTCTCAAAATGGAAGAGATGCAGTCACTCCTCACAGATGTGTCTTCAATGGATGTTTTCATTGTTAACCTTCTCTGACCAACCCCCACCCCCACCAACCTTCCTGGTTTTCTTAAGGTAGCATAATGGATATTGGCTTCATGTTTGGGGTTAACTTACACACACGTTGATAAAATGTGGTTAGAGTTAAGTGATGTCCCGAATCCATTCTGAGCCTTGTCTGGAATGAGACAGTAACACTGGATAATGGACCAATGGATTCAGGCCAGTCAACTAGATAGCACAGATTTACAGCATGTCCAAAGGCTCGCGTCTTTCTAAATGCACTCCATGTGCATTAAGAGCTGTGGTCCTAAGTTATTATTCCCACGTGCTGGTCTTCAGTTAACATTGGGAAGCCATTTCCTTTTAATCAATGCTCGGTAACGCATTTAAACTTACACCAAATAAGTGTGAAGCCCAGTTAAAAGCCCAACCTCTCTGTTCTTTAGCAATGCCCAAGGCCAGTCTACAGAAACGACACTCCAGTCTTCCAGAAAGTTATACCATGAGGTTCTTTGTGATTATCCAGCTTTACCATTGTGACCCAACAGGCAGAGGGAAATGTCGTCGGTTCCCCTTGAGCAAAGAGAGCCAGCACTTACAAAAGTTCACAACAGATTTTGAGAGCAGGCATTTTAGACCTTGGCATCTCCACCAAGAAGGTGTGAGGCACAGCACCCTCACCTCCATTCCTGGTGCCTCCTACCATAAACCACGTGGAAATAGAGATGGGTGATTTCCGCGAGCACAGTCACTTCACTGGGCACGAGCCAGGATCTGCTTCATGAATGGGGGGTAGAGAAGGAGAGAAGGCCGAAGGGAGAATTGCAGGAGGAGATGGGACTCTTTGTCAGTGGTGACATGGCACGATGGGCCTACCAGAACATCGAGAAAAGGAATAATTGCGTTATCTTTTGAGAAAGAGTTTGTATGGATTTATGCCGAAAGCTAACTCTTGACAGCAAATGGTATGAGTAACCATTAGCTCATGCTCACTTGTCCTTGGTCACTCTTCAAACCATGAAATCACTGAAGCCTGAGCTAAATAATCCTTATGCCTGACGGTCACTGTCTAGCAGCAAGCCATCCCCACGTCCACAAACACACCCAGCATGCCTACAGAGGACCGGAAGAGAACACAACCTTTCTTTTCAGATCACACTGCCATGGTCTTTCCATTCATCTTAGTTCATCTGCTGGGCGTATGGTAAGTAACATCTCTCGGGATGCATGGAAATGATACACAGATAAGGGTAAGGAAATGAACACAGATACCGAGTCTTCACCAAAGGAATGAAAACGTTTCTTTTGAGTCCCCTGACCTAAAGCATGAGAAAGTTATTCATGTCTTCCAAAAAACAGAAATTCACAATTCTGAAATTTCAACTACGATATGACAGACATGAAAAGGGCCAAGAGGACGAAAATACTGAAGTTACTCTGTGTCAGAAACAGAAATTTGGAAGATAAAACTCTTAAGCCTAGGAAGATGAGAGCTGACATGGCACGTAAGGACAGGCTTTTCAGAATGACACAGAGGGTAAATGTGAGATTACTCCCTGAGAGCCAGGACCTCAGGACGAGGAACAGACTCCAAAGCTGGGAAGAAGTCACACTTAGGACAAGTCAGGGAAAGAACACTTTCTAGCGATAGTTAGTAAGAATGATTACAGGTGAAAAACCAACCCAACAACATATGATTAGCTCCCAAAACTAATTGAGATTATTTCAATAATGAACTCATTTTAAAGGGAAATCAAATTCTGGAATCAATTCATCTAAATGCTTATGGAGTACCTCCTAGGCACTGGCAGTATTCCAGATATGAAGGATTCACTGGAGAACAAGACAGACACATCCCTGCTCTCGGGAACTTGGGTTCTAATGGAAAGAGAGAGATAAGCCAATAAATAATATGGAACAAACGAGACCTACGAGGGAGGGATTCATTTTAATTCATTTAATAGGATGCTGTGACAGCATGACTGAGTGGCTGCTTCCTACAGGTGGAGAGGTAAGACTTCACCACAGAGGGACAGTGAAGCTGAGAACTGAAGGGGAGGGGGGCCTTGTTCTAGATGAGGAAACAACTGGTGCAAAGGCCCTGAGGTCACAGTGAACTTGGAACTTAGGCCCAGAGAGTCAATGTGTCTGAGAGGAGGAAGGAAGAAGATACCACCCAATATGTGACCATTGGTTCTGACCAAATTCTGAATAGGAGAGACTCAAAAATAACAACTTGAAGGTTTATACAGAATATATGTGTCACAGTTCTCTAGAGAAACATCATCAGAAGGAGCAAGAGAGGGATTTATTTTAAAAAATTGGCTCTTGTGATTGTGGCTGGCAAATCCAAGTTCCATAGGGCAGGCTGGCTGGTTAGAACCCCAGGCAGGACCCCTCTGCTTTCAGGAATCCTCAGTTTTTGGTCCTAAGGCCTTCAGCTGATTAGGTGAGGCCCACCCACATTATGACCCATGATCTCCTTTACTTACGGTCAACTGACTTCCATTGTTAATCACATATGCAGAATACCCTCACAGCGACATGTAGACCAGTGCTTGATCAGCCACCCGGGCACCAGAGCCAGGCCAAGTTGACCCACAAAATTAAGCATCACTGAGGGCTCCACAAAGGCACCACAGGGTAGAAGGCAGAATTATCGGGAACATCTGTGCATGTGAGTCAAGCAGGAAATCGTTCGATCTTACCCTTCCAGTTACGTCCAGTAGAATCTGAAGTTCAGCCCAGCTCTTAACAATCTCAAGCAAGGAGCAATGGGCTCCTTGACAAGGTGGAAAACCAGACTGTCAGCGGTGGGACAGCTACCCAGGCGCAGCCCCCCACAGTCTCAAACTCACCCAACCAAGCCATGTTTGAAGATGTTCATCTTGGTGATGTTCACGTGGTCAGGGTCTGAAGGGAGTGTGAGGAGGGGTTAGGAGGCCACGTTTTCAAAATCGGCACCACCATCTAGTAGCTTCTTGATCTGTGTTGCTTCATCATCTGTAAAATGGGAATAACAACAGAACTTAGCAGATGGGATTCCTGTAAGGACCAGTCGATGCATGTGAAATGCTGAGAACAGTGCGGACATAGGAAGCTCACTGTTCATGTAGCTTTATAAAAAATATTTTTATTGAAGGATGCCTGAGTGGCTCAGTCAGTTAAGGATCTGGCTTTGGCTCAGGTCATGATCCCAGGATCCTGGAATCAAGTCCCACATCGGGCTCCCTACACAGTGGAGAGTCCGCTTCTACCTCTACCCGCCGCTCCCCATGCTTGTGCACGTGCGCTCTCTCTCTCTCTCTCTCTCAAATAAATAAATGAAAATCCTAAAAAAAAATTTTTAAAGATTTTTTATTTATTTGACAGAAAGAGACATAGTGAAAGAGGGGAACACAAGCAGGAGGAGTGGCAGAGGGAGAAGCAGGCTTCCTGCCAAGCAGGGAGCCCAATGCGGGGCTCAGTCCCAGGACCCTGGCATCATGACCTGAGCTGAAGGCAGACACTTAACGACTGAGCCATCCAGGTGCCCCTTAAAAAATATCTTTAATGATTTGTAACCTACGCTGGAGAAATTCCATAAAGGGGCATGTATAAGGACACTTGTAGGAGTGTCTTTGGTGGCCAAGATTTGCAGGCATCCCAAATGTTTATCCCAAGAAAAGCTGTTATGTGTTATGAGTTAGAGTGAGTGTGCTGGAGTAGACCACACAGCTGGCAGAAGTAGCAGACCAGCTTCACAGACAGCCGTCTGAGGTCTTTTATCTTAAGAATATAGTATAGAGTGAAAAGTATAAGAAATAAAATGAGGTTCAGAAAACAAAAGAATGTATTAACACGAAACACCTACACACAGAACAACAAAACATTTTGCAAGGGAACATGAATCACTAAGGATACATATATGAAAATATAGACCCTTCTATAAAATATATTTCACATACAAAATACTACCTTGGGATTACCTTGGGAGGGAAAAGAAACAGGAGCGAGGATGGAATGGAAAATAAAGTAAAACAAGAGAGACTTCGTATGGACGGATCATGATAAGATGCCGTACTCTGAGCAGTGCCAACTTCACTGTCAGACTGTGAGGGGGTTGGGGGTTCTAAGAGGAGAGACAGAACAGGAGTCCTGGTGCAGGGGGAGCGATTAAAGTGAGAACCACGAAGGACTGATGCAGGGGGTGTGGCAGGAAATGTAACAGCCGCTACAGTAATTCAAGAAGTCAGTATCAGTATATGAGCAAAGGCAATATGCAAGGAGATGGACAGCAGAGCATGTCTGTTCTTTCAGTGTGGTTCGTGGGGATGCCTGGGTGGCTCAGGGGCTGAAGCCTCTGACTTTTGATTTCAGCTCAGGTCAGGATCTCAGGGTCATGGGATCGAACCCTGGGTCGGGCCCCAAACTCAGCAGGGAATCTACTTTTCTCCCTCCCTTTCTGCCTTTCGCCACCCCCCTCTCTTCCTCTCTCTGTTCCCAGGGTTCTAGAATGGGAAGAAACCAAGGGGAAGAGGAGCTGCCTCTCTCCTCCTGCTTGGCAGACTAACACACACCAACCACTTCACAAGGAGGTAAAGAAGATGATGGTTCATTTCTCCCGTGTGTGATTTCAAATGAACTCCTCGGGAGTCGGACTGACCTGCAGATGACTCTGCCCATAGCTGGATTTCTGATTCATGGACGGAAGAACGGACACTGATTGTGAAATGATTTTCTTTCACGTGTGCCCAGGGAAACCAGTGCCACCTTCCTGCTGGGGATGTTCCTGAAGTTGGACCCGTGGGCAGGTGTCCCCTGTTACCTACCTCACTGTAAAGAAAATGTACCTGGTGAAATCACAGATCTTGCTAGAAGCATGCCCGAGGCTTTGTCAAAAATACAAGAAGCTTCGCTAATATATTTCTGGATGATCAAGTTACAACTCCTCGAAATTAAGTTTACAGAGCTCATTCGCTTTTATCCCGAGCAGTAACCCTGGCATTCCCGCTCAGTCATTCTAAGTGCAGCAGATATATTGGTAACTGCCAGACCTGTCATTACCCATCTCCATTTCAGCACTGCGGGGGCAAACTCTAAAGTTTAATTAGTATCCCCGTCTGGTGTTATAAAACACAAGGCCAGGACATATGGGAAAGAAAAATGAGTCCATGTGAATCCTCTTAAAAACATGAAACTGGCGAAGAGAGCAAAGCAGATAGCTGAATTTATCCTGAATCGAGTTACTTGCCTTGACGCCAATACCACATTATGTGATTAATTTCAGAGAAATTATTTATTCTCCTCGAGAAGACAGTTCTTCACGGAACGACCGAGGGCAAGGAACGAATCGCAGAGACGGGGTCACATGCCCCACACGTGTGGGTTCCCGCCCCGACCAGCTCCAGACATAATCCCCAGCAGATGCTCCAAACCCGTGTCCCCGGGGAAACCAGCTTTGGCCTGTGACATAGACTCTAACAGGGGGAGGAAGGCGAGTTATCTAAGTGAGGCTGCCACTCATCTAATCCTAGGAAGGGGAAAACAACAATTTGGGGGTAGAAAGCATCTATTCTAACTATATTCGGGGCATTAGCACACAGCAGCGAGAACGTGCTGGTGGATTCAGCACTGGCCAGCGAGTCAGTTAAGGGTTTTAAGAGAGACCGGTGCGGTCTGGGCGTGGTGGCACAGACTGAAGTCACTTTTTTTGTTGTTTTTTTATTAACATATAATGTATTGTTTGTTTCAGGGGTACAGGCCTGTGAATCATCAGTCTTACACACTTCACAGCACGCACCATAGCACACGCCCTCCCCAGTGTCCATCACCTGCCACCTCACCCCTCCGCCCCCTCCCCTCCAGCAACCTCTTTCAATGAGGAGCGGCATGCTATGGGGAAAAAAAGAGCAGGTTAGAGGGAATTCTATTCCAGGAAAGCAAGTCACAATGGTCAGCCTGGAAAGACAGTGCAGCTAGCGAAGTCGGTCAGGTAAACTATCCTGCCAGGACCAGGGCTGGGAGGGGGCTTGTATCATTATTACCCGCCAGGGGTGGGGGGTGTCTCTTGATTATCCTGATACAAATGAAAGCAAAGTAGTCACAGGGCAATGGCCACCCCCATTCTAGACATTGAGGCTCAAGGGCACACTCATGGGAATCTTAACGGACCTCCAAACCCACAGACTCCTCTGGGGGCACCTGTAATTTCCATCAGTGCAGCACGACCACCCTCACGCCCCCGAGAAGAGATGGGGATGAGACATCGCCTGCGGCGTGGTTCCAGCAGGGAGAGGAGCCATTCTGAGTATCATCCACATCCTCGCCATCCAAGGGTGGTGGGTCCCAGCCCATGGCGGGAACCCAGCTCAGTCCAGCCTGTGAGTGAGGCGGGGGAGAGGCTGTGTCCCCAGCTGACTTGGAACCCGGACATAAGTGAATTGTGGCCAGACGTCCTGATGTGTGTCCATAACAGCCTGTGACTCAGCGTGTGTTTGTTTCCTAAGGCTGCTGTGACCAATTACTATAAACCTCGATGTCTTAAAACAGGAGAAACGTATTCTCTCCCAGTTCTGGAGCCTAGAGGTTTGAAATCAAGGTGTTGGGAGGCCCCTGATTTCTCTCTCTAAAGACTCTGGGGAAGAATCCTTCGTTTCTCTTCCGGCTTCCGGGAGCCCCAGGCGTCCCTTGGCTGGCGGTAGCATCACACCAGGCCCTGCTCCCCTCGACCCATGGGTCTTCACCTAGCTTTCTCCGTGCATCTCTTCTGCTAAGGACCCCGGGCATATTGGATTAGGGGGCCACTCTACCCCAGTGTGACCTCTTCTTAAATAATTCCATCTGCAATGACTCTATTTCCAAAGAAGCTCACATTCACAGGTACCAGTGTTAGAGCTCCACCGCATTTCTTAGGGGAACATAACTCAGTCTCTAACAGTGGACAGAGGTCGGTTCTGTTGGGAAGACCTCGCTAATACCCGTGAATGTGCTCAGTCATAAAATCGAGCCTTGCCACGAACATCCTGTGTGCTACATGGTGTAACACTGGCACTGGTGGTGAAGATTCAACTATCTTAGGTAAATAAGTCTTATGATAATGCTGGTATAGTGATAATCAAATATATTAAGAGTTTATTCGTATACCTATGGGTGGTCTCATAAGTGTATTATTAGTATGGAACTTAGGATCATCAAACATATTAGAAGGTAGAATGAAAGCCCCCTCAGGCTGTAATACCAACAGAATTTCTGTCCTGAGGAGCATTTGGATTTAGCTAGCCACCAGCTCCAAGAGCCAGGGGGACCAGAGGGTGAGCTGAATGGAGCTGAACAGGATAGAGTAGAGATGAGAAAGGGGGCCTCCAGTAGAGAGACTTGAATTGAAACCAGATGCTTATCCTAAGGACCACAAGAAGCCAGGACAGATTTTTAAGCAAGGGACTGGTTCACAACCACTGGCCTTCTTGCTTGACCAAATATTTAAATCCTCAACACCTATGGTATTGCCAAAAAGTCTGGTTTTTATCTACCTTCTGCCCACCCCGTCTCCCAACCTCATCTGTTCAGCCCTGCTCCTCAAGTCACCGTCACCAGCAACGGACTTTACCCCGAACTCTCCAGGCCACCAGTGGTCTGTTTCGAGGACCCCCAGGCGTGCTGTCCCCATGAGAATTTCACACACGTGCATGTGGTAACAAGCCAGAAAATCTATTGCTTTTGCGTCTCAAAGGGTTTTCATTCTTCAGCATCTCCTGATACATTGAAAATGCCTTTACCTGCAAATCCCTCATCAGCCAACACCTTCAGGAGTCTGTGAGCCGGGATGGGGAGGAGGTCTGAATGCAGATGAGTAGGGCGGGGCCAAGCTGGCGAAGGACCCCACGGTTGCCGGTGGGGGGAAGAGGAGAACGTGCTAACTAGAATTCGACCCACATTGGCCTTTCCAGAGGGGCTGACTAACTCTTTACAAAGAGTCACAGATGCAATCACTGGAATCAGAATTTGGTTTGGAAGTAGAAGTAGCTCTGTGCCTGAGGGGCTCAGTCGGTTAAGCGTCTTCCTTTAGCTCAGGTCCTGATCCCAGAGTTCTGGGATCGAGTCCCACATCAGGCTCCTGCTCAGCCGGAAGTCTGCTTCTCCCTCTCCCCCTCCCCTCTGCTCAGGTGCCCTCTCTCAAATAAATAAAGGAAATCTTTAAAAGAAAAAAAAAAAAAAGCAAAGGAGCTCTATAGTGCTTATGGGTGCCTGAGCTGCAGTTCTCGAAACATTATCTTAACTTCTCCTCCCTCTGCTTACTGCCCTGGAGCAGGAAAAGAGAGGAGGTGCCATCCTCTGGTCAGTACTTGTCAGTCTCAAGATGCATTGTTTCGCAATACCGTACGTCCCAGTGAATTTACCGGGTCACTTTAAACTAAGGTCTATATCCGCATCTTGAATAAAGCACATTTCATAATTTAATCCAGCCCTCTCTTTTCCTCCCACCCCTGCTCTTTCTGCCTACCCTCTCCCACAGCCCGAGAAGGCGCGCAGGACTCCGGAGGTGAATTACGACCCCGTTTCGCGGACCCTGATTCCTCCCTCTCCTCTCCCCCACCGCGGTATCACCTGGCGGCTCTGCGTGGCTCTGTGTGTTCCTCTGTTATGCGATTCCCTACCCCCTCACCCCATGAAACCACAGACACAGCGGGAGTTTATGTATTAACCAGACTTGTCAGAAGCGGGTAAGCCTTCTGGCAGCTTCCTCTGAGTTACAGGGAAAGACATAGATAAGAACAATGTGCTTTCGGCCGTGTTGGCTTGGACCGCGCCTCAGGTCTGTCCTGAAAAGCTGGAAGAGGAAACTATGAACCGGCACCGCAGCCCCGGTCAAACACCAGTCTTGGGGCAACAAGGGTCTGTGGCCCTGATTTTTCTTCCCGAAGCCTCCAGAAGGAGCGCTGACGCCGGCGATGGTCAAGCAGGTGGTGTGATGAAGTCCGCTTCTGGCCAGGAAACAAGCCGAGCCGCTTTGGGGTGTAAAACAAAAACTTTGGTTAAATCACTAAGAGCTTGGGGAGTGTTCTTTGTTCAAAGCCTAACCTGGTGGCATCTGTGCTAAGAGGCTTCAGGCAAATCCACAAACACTGAGCACTGCTAGGTGCCGAGCGCAGTGCCCGATGCTGCGATCAGAACAGATGGAAACCAGACACCAACCCTGTCTCTTCTAAAACTCTAGGAGACACGCCCACGAAACTCTAATACTCAGGAGCATGTAGCAGGTGCTAATTTAAAAGTTCAGGCAAAGGTGTAGCAAGGAAATAGAACAAAAGAAGAAGAATTGGAGAGTCAGCGTAGTTAAGCAGGCGAGAATTTGAACCCAGAACCAACGGACCCACTGGACCTTTCCAACAGTTTAACTTGATCTTACTAACCCTCTAATTCCTCGCTTGTAATATGGAGATGGTACTAATAACCTCTTTATTCTGTTGTTCTAGAAAGGATTTTCAGAACAGTGCACATGCCCTTCACAGCCCAATGGCTGGCACACAGTAAGGGCTCCATAATCCTCAAGACTTTGTTTCCAAATTATTGTGACATCAGGTTAGTCTATGACCACAGAATTTATTTTAAAACTTTCCTTAATCATGGGTGAACCTTGAAAACATTATGCCAAGTAAAGTAAACCAGACATAAAAGGAGAAACATTGTATGCTTCAGAAATATCTAGAGATTCATAAAGACAGAAATTGGAATAAGGGTGACCAGGGGCTGGGGTGCGGGAATGGGAGCACTGGCTTGATGGGCAGAGTTTCTGCTCCTGGTGCTGAAGCTCTGAAAACGGCAGAGACGGCTGCACAACCATGAGAATGTTCTTAATGCCATGGGATTGCACACTTAGAAAAGGTTAAGATGGCCAATTTTTATGTAATAAAAGGAAATAGAACACAATAAAAAATGTTCCTTTATATTCCATTGTGGAGGAATAATAGGTTAGAGAATGTTTTCATTTTCTTTTTCTTTCTTTCCTCCTTTTCGAGAGAGAGTGAGTGCGCGCTCGCAGGCGTGGGGCAGGGGAGGGGGAGAGAGAAAGAGCAAACCCTACGCAGGCTCCACATACAGCTGAATCTTGTGACCCTGAGATCATGACCTGAGCCGAAACCAAGGGTCAGGGGCTTAACCAGCTGAGCCACGCAGGTGCCTGCAGGCTAGTGACTGTTTTCTAAAGAAACTAGTTAAAAATAAAGTTTCTTTCTCAGTCCGCAAGCTCAGTCCTCCTAACAGGTGCTGTGGGACTCTGGTTCTAGAGTTATCCATCACCCCCTTGAACAGCTTAGACCAGCTTCTTGCCCCCTCCCACCCCAGGTTCCCACTCAGACTCCACACACACACCCCCCAGCTGCCCCCACACAGGGAGAGGTTCCCAGGTGGTGCTGCTCACTCCAGCGCGCCGGGATCTTTCTGGAGCAAACACAAACAGGAGAAGGATTAACACAGGAGTTTGTGCTTCTACGAGCCTGGAAGTGAGGGGAGATGTAACCTCCTCTGCCTTACAGGGAGATGGTAAGACCCGAGAATGTGCTTTTAATCACTTCTGTTGGGACTGCTGGTTCTAGTGCCTTCTGGAGCCCGATTTCCATCTGAAAAGTAAGTACCTCTCCCCAGTCCTAATTTGTAGTAACTTCCCTACAACACCTCGGTTTCTCAAGTACAAAAGAGCTGGGCCAATGAAAAAGCCTCTCAAAAGGGATGGCTGGTTAGAATTTTTCCTTTAGGCTTCTGTTTTTCTTGTGAGGCAAAACAAACCAGGAGACCATAAAAGGTACTTTTCACGTTGTTCTGGAAAATCCAGGAAATGGCGTGAGGCTGTTCCCAGAGTGAGGCTGTTCTCAGCGTGAGGTTATAAAACCAGGTTGATGGAAACCACAGGGCTATGGGAAACGGCCTCTGGTGGGTCAGAAAGTTCCCAGGTGGTGGGTCAAGTGCCGCCCCCAGACGCCCTGTGCCCTCATGTGGTCCCAGGACCCCAACGCCCTCCTCTGGAAATTGCCAGCTCTGCAATTCTGCAGCAAAATTCTATGAAGTTGGCACCAAGCCAGAACAGAAAGATTCCATATTTGCGACTGCGCACCAAGTCCAAATTCAGAGATCCGTGACTCGAGGCTGCTTTGTTCCAGATCGCTTGGCTGTAGGGGTGTCCTGGCATCAGGTAGCCACAGGGACAGAGGTTCTTAAAGGCCTCCTGGTCCTCACTACAAGAGTCAGGTGCTTGAGATCCAGTGATGATCCTGGATGGCCACCTTTTCCTTTTTACCCAAATGCTGTTGAAAAAATAAATGTGTAGCGATGACCGGGGAACTCTCTCTTGGTAGTTTAGTGGCCAGTGAGTTGGATTTCCTTTCATTCTGATCTTATCCTCAAGTTTCGATTGGGATGCTTATTTCTAAACCCCGCCTGAACACCCACGAGAAATTGTAACTCTCCCAGGATAGCGCAGGAACTTAAACCTTCAGACTCGCTTTCCTTCTGGGGCAGGAATAAGGATCCCTTAAGGGACGGTAAGATACGTCACTGGGCAGGGGGCGGTGGGGATGTGGGAGTCACACACAACCTAAAATATGTCTTTGGAACAGAATAGCTGCTTCCTCCGATGTCCCCAGCAGGCAAGTTAGCAGGGTAAGGACTAAAACCTCGGCTCCCTTGTGGGCAGAGCACCTGCAACATTGTGGTTTATAAGACATATATGCTGGGTCTTAGCGGAAGGTCCCTGGCTCACAGCTCCTGAAGCTCTTAGGATTCTCAGAGTAAGAGTGCGTAGGAGCATCTTCTGTTAAATTATTTGATCTCTTGTCCTGGATGCCTGAAACCTCTTCAGAGCCCTAAAGGGGAGGTGGATGCCTTGTTATTCCGAACAAGATCTCCTCCCCACCAGAGTTTGTGTTAATGAGGTGACTTTCCAAAAACAACTAAGGTCAGAGCTGGTTGCCAGGGAACCGCCCCTGTGTTGGGAGGGTTGGAACTTTGTGTCTCATCCCTGACTTCTAGAGAGTCAAGAGGGGCCGGAAGTTGAATCAATCAGGTGACTTCATCCATGGTAAGGATGAGCCCTCCATTAAAAAACCAAAAGGATGGGGTTCAGAGAGCTTCCTGGTTGGTGAACACATGGAAATTGGGGGAAGCATGTGGAAGCTCTGGGCCCTGTTCCCCTTTGCCCTGTGCATCTCTTCCGTCTGGCTCCTCCTGAATTACAATACACCAGTGGTCTAGTACGTGAAAGGTTTCCCAGAGTTCTGTGTCCCTCTGGCAAATGAACCAAACCTGAGGGAGTGGGGGTTGGAACCTTCCATCTCTGGCTCTGTCGGTCCACAACACAGATGACATCTGAAGTTGAGTGTTTGGGGACAGCCCCGTAGGACTGAGCCCTTAGCTTGTGGGGTATGATGCCCTCTCTAGGTAGATGGTGGCAGAAGTGAGTTGCAGGACACCCAGTTGGTGTCTTGAGACTTGCTGGGATGATGTGGGGACAGACAGAGGGGGTTGGGGGGACCCCTCCTCCACAACATTGGCATTGAGTCCAAAAGCACTCTTAGTGAAATGACCAGAATGTAGTGGGCATTCCGCACCTCGGGAAGGACGGACCCACAGGCAGGGACAGGATGCCGTCACATTGCTTCCTGTGACACCTGTGACAGGGCTTCTGCTGGAAGGGCCTTGGTGATGAGGGAGTCTCGTGTGCATTATTTATGTGGACTTGAGCCCACCACAAAGCCAGAGAATGGTCAGCATGGAGGGCTCTCCGAAGGCTAGTGCAAAGGGGGCCCTGTCCCATCGGCCTTTACCCAAAACTGAAGAGTACATCATCACAAAACCCTCAAAACCCACGACCAAGTGACATGTCCAGGACAGAGAGAGGAAACAGGCAAGGACTAGACCAGAGCGAGAGGAGGGGAGGGAGAGAGCTGTTCCGGGTGTTCTGCTAACGCGAGAGCAGCAGACGCCTCGCCTGACTCCAGGCGATGTGAACATCTGGGTGCACGGGGACGAACGTGCCTGGGCCACGGACTCAGGCCTGCAAGGGAGTCACCCAGCCATGTGTCCATCAGGAGCCCTGCCTGCTGCCAGGAGCCCAAACGCAATCTGGTCACTTTCGGGTAGATTTCGCTCATTCAGATTTACACTCAAATCCAGAGTTCTTGCTCCGCATCGCTCTCCGAGGAGGAGTCCAGGTCCCAGGAGAGCTCTCATGGCCTCCTGTTTCCTGCCAGCTCCATGGTGATGCCCGACACCCCACCTGGTCTTGTCCTCCATCTGTCTCCAGGCTGGCACGAGCCGGGGTGCGGCCATGTTCTTGTCAGACCCCACACCGGACAGATTCCCTGCGTCTGCCCCCCAGTCCCTCGAGCCCAGGACCTCCTACAGGGAACCACGTGCCTCGGCTCGTGGGCGCAGGAGTCACCGTTCTGCCTGCTCTCTGACGAGTGAGCAGGAAACGGAGCCTTGATGAGCCAGGAGCCCGGCCGCATCGGGTGTCTCAGACCCTGGTGAAGACTGCGTAAATACTTCCCAAAAGCCAGTGGAGGACTGTGAACAAGGGAGGAACGGGAACATACTTACCTTTCCAAGTGGAACGGAAGTGGATGAAACGGCGCTAGGGAGATGCCTACCCCAGTAGCTGGAGAAATGGTGGCGGCTGGAAACACAGCCGTAGGGGTGGACGCCGTGGGATGTGGGTGTATTCTGATGGCAGAGACAACAGGGCTTGCTGGTGGGTTAGGTATAAAGTATCGGGGGGGGGGGGGGGGGGAAGACGACTCAGGGATTAATTCTGGTTCTGAACGGTGGTGTCACTGCTGAAGATGGGCTAGACTGGGCGACCCAGTGATTAATTCTGGTTCTGAACGGTGGTGTCACTGCTGAAGATGGGCTAGACTGGGGAAAAGGAAGGAGGGCACGAAGCTGTGTGTCGGCCTCCTGACACCTGAGAGGCTAATCAGCCATGCGGAGACGGCCAGCACGCCATCGGGATGCCCCTCAACAAAGCCTAGTAAAAGAGGTCCCAACGGAGAGAGGTTAAGGGTTGCCGGATTGCAAGACAGACCAGGTTGATGGAGGGGATGAAGCCGGTTCAAATTACTGGGGTCCGTGGGGCCAAAGCCAAACTTTCTTCTCTCAGGGAAGGCGCAAAGTTCCGAGTTCAGCAGCCTGTGCCCCCCGACTTGGCCCAGCCGGACCCCGGCCCAGCCCACCTAATCCCCACTTCGGAGCTGGGTTCTGCATTTCAGCAGGCCCGGGCAGGATGTCGCTTCCTGCCTCCATGCCAGCACCTTCCCCAGCAGGGAGCTGGGTCCCAGGCCCTTGCCACCCCCACGCAGCTGGTTGGAGTCTGTCTGTAAATAAGCAGGACCCCCAGGACCCCCAGAGCCGCCAGGACCCAGGCAACTGTGCTTCTAAACACCAGGCTGAATCCCCCTTGGTCATTAAAACCAGGCTGAGTCAGTCTCAAGTTCATCACATCCCGGGGGCAGCCAGCTTCACCCGCCCCTCCCCGCCCGCAGCCACCCAGGCCCTGACTGCCGCCGGCCCAAGCACCCAGCCCCAGCACCCCCTTTCTGAGACAGCACGTTTCTCTTTAAACACTTGGCACAATTCAAACAGAGCCTTCTTTTCTGGAAACACGGCACATTCACACAGCACGTCACGTCCCATATGCTGTGAGGAGCGGAACCCACCTGTGGCAGAGCGGGTTTGCGCATGTTTATTGAAAAATAATGAGGGAAAGCGATCTGATTTCAGGCTTTCTTGGGAAACTTGTCCTGGTAATTTGGACAAATGACTGGCATCTAGATGACAACAAACATGTTTCTGGTAATTAACTGCAAAATATCAGAAGGCTTGCACTTGCGTTCCGAGCCACACGGCCTGCCCTGCTGGAGGGAGTGTGAATCCGCAGCCGCGAGCCTAGCAGACAACACTAGAGCATCTCCAGAAATTGTTCGGCTCTTGCTTGCCAACTGCTAGCTGGAGAATTTCCTTGCATCTCACTGAGGAAAACTCCGGAGGACCGTGTCTGTCCCTTGCCCGAGACCTGCCCCCTCCAGGATAGGAAGCAGCCTCTGCGTCTGCTTTTTGGCCCAGAAGGTGCCGTGGGCACAGGATGGCCTTGCCAAGCGCTCGGGGAGGCTTCCTGATGTCGAGTGACTGCCAAGGTTTTTGCAGAAGCTGCTGGGAGGTTAGGAGTTAGAAAAGCACAATCCTGCTCTGTGATTGTTGACCTTCAAAAACTGGTTGTTCCCACTGACCATCCCCTAGCTGATGTCATATCTCCATCTGAACACACAGCCCAGCAGAATTGTATTCTTAGTCCTAGGTCTGGGGGCTAACTTAGAGATAATATTCATAAAAAGTTAGAAATTCCTATTAAAATGTACAGGGTTGTAAACTGGAGTGCCCTCCTTTTCAACAGCTTCTGCCTCCAGAATGCTTTTTAAAACTTGTTGGCAATCCGGGGCACCTGGGTGGCTCAGTGGGTTAAGGCCTCTGCTTTCTGCTCGGGTCGTGGTCCCAGGGTCCTGGGATCGAGCCTCGCGTCGGGCTCTCTGCTCAGCGGGGAGCCTGCTTCCCTTCCTCTCTCTGCCTGCCTCTGCCTACTTGTGATCTGTCGGGTAAATAGATAAAATCTTTAAAACTTGTTGGCAATCCTACCTTTTCCTTTTCCTTTGGTCCAAACACTTTGCAGTGAACACCCACAGGGCACTGATCAAGTCACCCTTTGTCAAGTACGGGGACGTTCGATCCTGAATTTTTCTGCGGCCGCGACGCGGATCAGACTTTAGGCAGGAGGAGCCCTCAGCCCTTCTCGCCAGCCTCCCCGCTATCTTCCTCTGCTCAGGCTGTCACCGAGAAATACCACAGGCCAGAGGCTTCGGCCACAGAAATTTATCTTCTCACAGTTTTGGAGACTGGAAGCCCAAGGTCAAGGTGCCCCAGAGCGGGCTCCTGCAGAGGCCTCGCTCCTTGGCTCGTGGACAGCCGCCTTCTCCCTGTTAGCTCCCGGGGCCTCTCCTCTGGCACAGCCGTTCCGAGTGAGCCCTCCTCTTCCTGCGAGGACTCGGGCCCCCTTGGATTAGTCCCACTCTAACGACCTCATTTTATCTTCATTATCTCTTTAAAGAATCTATCTCCAAATGCATTCGTGTTCGGAGGTTCCGGGGGGTCAGGACTTCAACATGGGCATTGGGCGAGACAAGATTCAGTCCAGGCACCCAACTTGCAGAAGGGAAAGTTGAAAGACCTTCTTTCCAACAGCTTCACCGAGGGACACCACGTTTCCGGGGCCGGGCCGGGCCGCACTCGCTGGGCCAGAGAGGAAGGCGGGTCAGCCCCGGGGGACGGCGCGCGACAGAGCGACCAAATCCGACAAGAACCCCTTGTGTCTCGGCAGGTGCTCAGCCACCGAGCCGCTGCTTCTCTCAAAGACTGGGGGAGAGAGTAGACATCCGAGAGCCTCCCTGGAGAGAAATACTGCAGGACGCCGGGTACCGGGGTCCCCGTGACTTCCAAAATGCTTTGTTACCTGCAGAAATCTGTCTTTGCTTCTTCTCTTCATCTTTCCTTCCATGGTTATAAAACTTACAATCTTTCCAAGATTGGAACTGGATCAAAGGAGGAGCCAAGTTTGCACCACGGTGCTGAGGGGTCAGACATATTCATCTCCGGGGAGGCAGAGGGCACAGGCACAGGGGACACTGTGCCCACGAGCTATCAGGTAGGGCCACAGCTAACTGAGCCAGACTTTCAGTGCCCCTTGTTAGATGACAAGGCTGGGAAAAAGCAATGAGTGTGTTTCTCCAAGAACTACGTGGCCGTGCTGAGCTGTGTGGCTTGGAATGATTTCTCAACCTCTTAGGCCTGTTTTCTTACCTGACAGATGGGAAGAATTAAAGTGTAAAGTGATGTTCCAAGTGCCTAGTGCAGAATAACAACCAACAAATATTCATTGTTTTTATGAAACTTCTGAGGCCCGTAAGAAAGGTACAGGACTTTAAAGAAAAGAATATTTGCTTGAGGTGGAGTAATCCGGAAAGGTTTCATGGAAAAGGCAGTTTGGCTGTGGATCCTGGAAGGATTTGTGGGATTGTGCCTCTAACTGCGAGGAAAGGGCATTCCAAGCTGGCTGTGGGCAGTAACCATGTGGGCAGGAAGCCAGACAAGCCCGGAAAGGCGAGAACAGGGAATTGTTCCCTAATAGAGTTTCTAGATTCCTAAAGGGATTCTTCTGCAAGTAACACCAAAAACACCGACATTCATTATATATTTACTGAGTCCCAGGCCCCACGTGAAGGCCTTTATGTAACACATCTGCTCACTTGCCTCTCAAGGCCGCCCTTTTAGCAAGTGTCCCCGACTCCTACTTTGAATGGATTCCCAAGGTCACACTTCCAGCCAGTAGTGGGGTCAGAATCTGAACCCCGTTGTTCTGACTGCAGAGCCTGGGTGTTAACCTGGAATCCGCCCGGAGGCTAGTTACTAGAAAGACCAGTCGTGGAATAAATCACACGTCTGTGCCGATGAAAATGGGACAAGAAGCAAATCCACTGCAGGACCTGGGGCCCCGCAGGGTCTGGGCAAACCAGTGAGAAGTGCCGTGGGGAACTTCCCGCATATTTGGGGTCATTGGTTCACCGTGATTCTAGAACTTCTGTTGCATTTTGGTCTCAGAGCTACCTCTGTGAACGCTTCATCCCTCCTCACAGCGAGCAGAGAGCCAGACTTTCAAAGTACTTCAGGCTCCTGTCCGTGGGCGCAACTTCAGCCATGTCACTGGGAGCAGATGATGACGAGGTAAAGCCCTGTCCCTCAGATACCTTACCTTTTCTCTAGAACTTTCTGTGTAGGGCAAGGTCAGAACCGAGGGCTGAAATCCTGCCTCCCCCAGCGCCTTGTTGGTGCATCTCGGGCAAAGCTTTCCAGGTGACACAGCCTCAGGGGCTGGGCACCCGACAGGTTTATTTGCACATCTAAAATTTCTTCTAAGATTCCAAGATTTTTTAATCACGGAGCGGAGTCTATCGCGTATCCTCGGCTCAGAAACCACACAGGATCCTCTGAGTGAGCCCGTGTCCGAGAGCTGCGGAAACGTCTCATGGTCCATCTCCTATGCTGTCCCATCTACAACGCTGTCACTCGCGCCCCAGCCGGCGTCCCCGTGCTGTTCCTGACAGCGGGAAGTTGGTCTGCTCAGGGTCCTGTCAGCGGGAGATCACAAAGGGATCCGAGGTGAGGGCTAATCCCTCCACAAGAGAGCAAGAAGCCAACTGAAACCAATTTTCATCTTCCTTTCATTTTTCTTTCTTTCTTGGCGGCCAGGAGCAAAACCCTGGAAACCCACACCGGCTCGCACCAACCATATATTTAAGATCGAAATCTTTCTATTCTTCAGCTGGGTTTAACACCCATCCACAAAACTTGATATACTCATCTATAAGAACATCAACCAACAAAAACGTGCGTTTTAAAGGCCCCGCAGTTAGATTTCTTTCCCGGGTTTCTCCATGATCGGCCAATCTTCGTCTCTCAGAGGTGAGAGCAGTAGGACAGTTTTCACACACGGAGTCAGGCCTGATGTCCCGCTGTTGAATGGCAGGACGCCAAGGGTGGACCCCTCTGACCAAGATGGAAAAAGACGGAAACAGGACCACCCCCACGGCTGAGTCTAAACCCCGACAAGAATATGACTGTCGTCCAGACCCCCGAATCCACCAGGCACCCCCACCCTGGTCTGAGACGGGCGATGGCTTCTCTTCATCCGTTACAGAATCAGCCTCCATTCGCAGCTCCGGCCTTACAGACGCTGTCCACTAAAACACCCGATCCCAACGTGGCCCCTGCTTCCTGGCGGCACCCAGATCAGAGCAGAACCTCCCTTCCTTGCGCTAGCCCCTGGAGCGCCTCACACAAGCCCAAATTTTATAACAAATCCTTCCCAGCACCGCCGTGCTCAGCCTCCGGTTCCCTCTGGTGTATGCTTCTCCTCTTCGCAACAAATACTAAGCCCACGTGTCCAAGTGTGGGTGTGCTGCTGGAGTTCCCGCCCCTACCTGGGTCTAAAGGGGGTTCGGGATCCTTCCACATTGAATGCGGTTATGCAACTCCCGTGGAAGAGCCTCAGATCCAGGCTGACGTATTTCATGTAAATTACAGTCTTGATTTCTCCCCAGCTGCCGGTTCACTCATTCCTCGGACAAGTACTTGTTTATGCCTGTGGTCCAGGCCTTCTCTCTTTGGTTTCTCTGGCAATACGTTCTGGAGACCCTAAGACCACCCCCAGTTTCCGACGCTGCTGTCTGTGCAGATTTCGGGCTGTAGAACTGTGAGGGACCTTTCTTCTACAGATCACTAAACTGCTAGCCAGACAGGTCCATTTACCAGCTTGCCTGGAGCCGTTCATTTTCTCACGGAGCTGGAAGCCATCCATGACTCCCCACTCCACACCCAGCCCTCTGTTGTCCCCAAGCTGCATTATATTGTGTATACGTCTCAGCAAAGAATTATTTTTTTTTCATGAGTTTGCGTCCCGGTTCCTCCAGTAATATTGTGAAGGTCTTCTTGGGGTTGGAGCCCTGTCTTCTACTACATGTGTGTGTCCTGTAGAGACTAAGGAGGAGTCGGGCTCTGGAGAACACCATGTGTTCCACCTCGACTAGTCGCATGAAACTAGTCATGTTCTGGAGCCTATCTGTGCCTCAGTTTTCTCAGCCATTAAATGGGGAGAAAGACAGCACCACTTAGTGCAGTTTAAATGAATGAATACATGTAAGCTGGTGGAACAATGGCACCTACTAAGACTTCAGTAAAAGTTAATATTCACTCACTCACCTATTCATTTCTGTTTGCAACAAATATGCATCTGGGGTTGGTCCCCGGAAGCAGACCTTGAGAGGAGGATCTGCCTGCATTCAACTTACTAAGGACACACTCCCAGGAGAGACCTTTTAAAGAGGAGGGGGTAGGGATGCCTGGGTGGCTCAGTCAGTCTGCCTTCAGCTCAGGTCATGATCCCAGGATCGAGCCCCGCATCAGGCTCCTGGCTCAGCCGGGACTCTGCTTCTCCTTCTCCCTCTCTGGCTCCCCCAGCTTGTGTTCTCTCTCTCGCCAAAAAAAAAAAAGAAAACAAAAAAAAAAAAAAAAAGAAAAAAAAAAAAAAAAATGGTGGGGGGAAAGCAGGACAGGAAGGGGAATGAGCTAGTTTGGGGATGTGATTTTTAATATTTTTATTAAATATTTTTAATCCAGTGGTTCCCAGTGGGGGCAATTTTGCTCCCAGGGGACTCTTGGCAATGGCCAGGGACATTTTGTCATAATTGAGGCAGTGGGTGCTACTAACATCTGGTGGGTAGGGGCCGGGGGCTGCTGCTAACCACCCAAAAATGCACAGGACAGCCCTATAAGGAAGACTTACCCAGACTAATGTTAACGGTGCCACCTGTGTTGAGAAATTCTGGCCAATAAGTACGACAGAAGGGTTCAAAACTGGGGGACACAAGCCTGAGACCCAAGTCAACCAGACCACAGGGACACCACAGAACTTCCTTTGTGCAAGGAGGGACTGACCGACAGAGCCCCACATGGCACAGAATATTTGGAAGCAACAAGGCATTTGACTCCTTTGCAAATTCGGTCAACATTTTTGCTCCCTGAGAGATTGCATTCTTCTCAGGCAAATTCTTTCTAACTTCCAACTTTGATCTTTAAGTGAAGATAGCATGATGCGGTGGAAAGGCCCCAGACCTTGGAGCAGACTTTGAACTCGCTTCATCATATCTGAACCGTCCGTCTTCAAAAGGTTCCTTGAAGTTTCCATGTCTCAGTTTCCTCCCCAGGAGATGGAGATCATTGAACCTGCCTGTACAGGGTCGTTACGAGAATCAAGAGGAAGCAGGAAGTGAGAAGAATCGGGAACACTCAGATTCCGGCAGACCCTGAATCAATGAGAGCTACTTCTAATGTTATTATTCTATTGGGGACTGGTCAAATAAAACTGTTGGTCTCCAGAGTCCTGCCAACCGTGTGGTCATGGGAGCAGCATCCAGGAGAGGGGCTGTGAACTTGAGCTTACCAGAAATCTAGTATGGCACCCCACAGGTTTCTGGAAGAAAAGAAAATGGAGCACACAAGAGAGGAAACAGAGCACGTGCGTGCACACACGCATGCACACACACACACACACACAGCCAGGCACCACCCAGGCAGGTGAGTCACGTGACCCCGGAAGAGGGGAGCCCCCGGCCACAGTGGATGGAACAGCCCAGGACAGCTGTAGCAGGAAAGAGGATCTTGTTTTCACGAAACTGACTCAAATAGGACGGTTGAACTCGAAACGCTCCAGACAGGACAGCAAATTCAAAGTTTGGCCCCAAGAAGTTGGGAAACACTTTACACAAGAAGGCTCTGTTCCCAGCATTCCTTGCAAAGCAGAACTGTGGGTTCGTGTGTAGAAAGCCAGACTGGTCTGGCTGACTCGGTTCCCAGAGCTGGTGCCTAAGGGAGGCAGAGCTGTGGGTCCCAGCTATGACCCCATGGACTTTCACGCATCCCCTGACCCCTCTACTTACCCAACCTTGTCCCTACCGCTCCCCACCACCACCGCCGCCACCAGCACCCGGCCTGCCAGGGGCTTCCTCCAAACTGCAGCCAACTGGGAGCCATCTGGAGAGGACAAGGACCTTCCCTTCTCTCTGCAGCTTTAAATTCTTTCGAAGGAAAACGGCCGCCGTCTACGAGCGCACAGCTTTGCAGACAGATCACATTTCTGGAGCTCACACACTCTGAAGGGATTTGGGATGACAGATGTGACCCACATGATCTATGACAGATAGAGCCCCGGAAAATGTCAGTGTTAATATTTAATATTATTTGAATAACTGCTCTGTTTGTCTCACTTAGCGTGGCAGGCACCGGGGAGGGGGGCGGGCGGCTAGCTTCTGTCCCCCCCGGGGTCCTTGGTGGGAACAGAACTTGTCAAAAATGCTCAGTCAGCAAGGTGTTCAATAATTCAGTCGGGAGCTTCAGATTTGCTTTGAGAAATTACATTAAACTTGTTCGACACGACTTCAGGAGACCCCACAGCCCTGGATACACAGAATGCACTTTGTCCAGAGGTAGTTGCAGATGCTCTAGAAACGCACCCAGGGGATCTAGGGGCTCCGCAGATGACAGCCGTGAGAACGCATAGCATTTAGGGAAACAGTAAATACAGACCTTTATTGCAACACGACAGTCCGTTCTCAGTCCACACCTCAAGGGCAAAGAAACTCTTCATCTTTATCTTTCTCTGTCCCCCGCCTTTCCCTCCCCAGGCCATCCCTAGGGCCTGTCCTACAGTCTCAACAACTACCCCAAATGCTGCTCAACACACCTGATCCTTTTGAACACCTTTTTGAGATTCCCGTTCCTGAAGGGTGCAGGCACCTTCCAGGGGCCTCAAATTCAGAAAGTTTCTTAGAGACGTCGGCCCAGGGAATAGCTTCAAGAAACGTGTTTGGTTCCAGGTGGACAGACCAAAGGGAAATTGAGCCAAATCCCCAGCGTGGGGCACCTGTCCCGCTCACCCCCCAGAGACACAAGGCAGGGGGGGTTAAGGGCAGAGCCTTGTCGAAAGTGGAAGTGATTCTCAGCCACAGGACGGGCGTCGGCATTTGGCCATACTCTGCCCTGTTTTCCCCACGCATGTCACTCTAGGCAGCCAGGGATGGGACGGGGTGAGGCCAGGGCAGGGCAGTGCCTGGGGGCCAGGGCGCCCTCTGGGTCTGCACCCTGGGGGCCTTGCTCACTTCTTCCCCATCATGGCACATTTTCTTCAGCCCCCCTTTCGCTCTGACGCTGTCATTGCAGAGTCCGAGGAAAGGAAGCGCAGATCTGGGGTCTACGTTTCCCCCAAGAGACCATTCATCAGCCGTCTGGCTGGATCTTGCCTGCGCGAGATTGCAAAGGGGGCGCTGCTTCAACCCCAGCCCAAGAGTCATTTTCTCAATGTGAAGTTGAAGGCATTGTTCTAGCCTGCTAGAGGATCCCAAAATAAATGAGCAGGGGCTCCTCTCCTCTACCCAGCGTCCGCGTTTGGGAGTGAAGGCTGATGGAGGGAAGGCTTGGCTGGATGCAGGAGGTCGGCTGGGCTCCGAGCCAGCCTGGCCAGCCCCAGCAGCTCTCCGGGCTTCTGCTTATGCCTCATGAGTCTTTGGACACGCAGGCTGGGATCCCTTGAGGAAGGGACACCCCCTCGTCTGGGACAGAGTTATAAGGACACTCTGGTGGAAATGAGATTCCTGTCACTCCGTCTGAAATAATCCGTATGCAATAAATAATAAATAAATGGTCAAATCATCTGTCTGATGAATACTTTCCTTAAATGATACGGAGGAGGTGGACAAGAAGACAGAAACCAGACTAGAGTGGGCTTGTTTATGTTCTTTTCTGACCACTTGATCCATTTCTACTTGGGTTTATCATAGAAAGTACCTCGAGCTCGTTAGGAAGGGGCTTTTTAAAAATCTTTAAAAACAAAACCATCAGCTGATCTTGAGTTTCCTTTCTCTACGTGTGTTCTTACCAACGTTAGCTCTCCATGCTGCTCATTTCTTTCTTTTTTTTAAGATTTTATTTATTTATTTGACAAAGAGAAAGACAGCACCCAAGCAGGGGGAGCGGCAGAGAGAGAAGCAGGCTTCCTGCCAACCAGGGAGCCTGACGTGGGGCTCGATCCCAGGACTCTGGGATCATGACCTGAGCCGAAGGCGGCTGCTTAACACCTGAGCCACCCAGGCGCCCCTCCATGCTGTGCATTTCTGTTCGTGCAGGGACGTCATTAGACGTTTGCACTGAAGCAAATCTGGGCATCCGTACCACGGAGCATGCATTTCTCCGGGCGAGGGAAGTGTCTGCGTGCACAGAAGTAAAATCGCAGTGCCACCTGCAGGAGCCTGACAGTCTCTCACGAGGCACCGCACACGTGGCTCCAAGGGACCCAGAGACGGGCTCGGCTGGAAGAGAAATCTCTCCTCCACGTTATGAGAAGACCAGGTGAGGCGGAGGATGGACACGGGGCAGCTCTTTGCCGTGAAAAGGAATGAAATCCTGCAGATAACCACGGAGACTGTAAGGATTTCGTGCTCGTGGAAGCAGACAGGGCATGACTCCCCTGGGTTTTAGCGGTCTGTCTTATCACAGAGAGCTAGAGAAGAAAAACTTAAAAGGAGGAACCAAAGTGGCTTGTGTTCCCAGGGAGATGTCTCCATTTTCCTCAACCTCGTGCAGACTGGGCAGGCTAGCGAGATCCTGCCTGGTTGAGGATGCTGCCTCCCCGCCCGGCGGGGGTTTACTCCAGGAAGCCTTGCCGCCGAGCACCAGGGAGACACGGCTGGTCTGGGTCGGAGCAGGGCAGAGACCTCCGTTACAGACCAGGGAAGCTGCAGAAATTGAGGCCACAAAGGGTTACTATCCAGGGCACGATTTCAGAGAACGTGGAAGGTTAGAGCTAAAAGGAGTTTAGCGTATGGGTGAGGAAACTGAGGCCTGGAGAAATGACTCTCCCTGCCCAGAGCAGGGGACTCCACCGAACAGGCATGGAAACTGGCCCAGTCTTTCGGGAGAGCACCGGGAAAATGACCGTATGCTTAGTGCCAGAACTTGCTCTTGCACAGACCTCAGTGCTGGAGAAGGTGGGCCCCTCCCCGGAGTCCACACTGTGAGGACTCTGTCCCCTCCCTCTGCTGCGTGCTCTCCATTACTAGGCCCAGAGTCTGGCGAGTTTAGAGAATGGGCCCCAGGCCTGCCCCCACCTTCAGATCACGCTCCAGGTCCCTGGGACTCGGGAATTCTCTATCCTCCCGGCCCAGAGCCAGCTTTCTGGGCCTGAGCAGGCCTCCCAGGGGCAGGCGGGCAGGGCGTGAGCACTTGCTGGGAAGGAAGGTGGCACCTGAGCTTCCGTGTGCCTTCCGGGGTGCCCGCACACAAGCCCCCCTCACAGTGGAGGGAACGCTGGGTGTGGGAAAAGCAGAGAGTCAGGTCATGGGCGGACACCTGGGGGCCCCTCCTCTCATGGGAGAATGTTCCTTCACGGAGCCCCAAGGGATCTAAAAGTTCTCGAACCTGTCGTTCCAGGTCAGAGTGAAGGTAGGTTTGTCTGATCCTGAGCCCTGAGGGGGGTCATACGTTTGGAGATCTGGTAGAGACGGGGGAAGTGTGGGGCGCCTGGGTGGCTCAGTCAGTCAAACGTTTGCCTTTAGCTCGGGTCATGATCCCGGGGTCCTGGGATCGAGCCCCGCATTGGACTCCCTGCTCAGCGGGAAGCCTGCTTCTCCCTCTCCCTCTGCCTGCTGCTCCTCCTGCTTGTGTTCTCTCTCTGTCTGTCAAATAAATAAGTAAAATCTTTTAGGAAAGGAAGGAAGGGAGAGAAGAAGGGAGGGAAAGACAAGGCAAGGAGATGGAAAAATGAATGAGTGAGTGTTTTGGACTGTTTCCAGATTTTTACCCAGAGGCCTGTGAGATCGTGAAAATACGCATACTGTTCTCTGCCCACAGTTCCTGACACAGAGGTCAGGCTTGGAATTTCCTGGGTGACAGGAGTGCCTTTTGTTCTGATGCGGTGACTCTGGGTGGGCTCCTGGGTGGGGGCTGGTCGCCAGAAGACCAAACATGGTGAGAAGCTTGGAACCTTCAGCATCGCCCCCCAACCCACCACCTGGCACCTTCCGGAAGGGGAGAGGGGCTGGAGACTGAGTCAACCATCAGTCATGCTTCTCACATCATGAAGACCCCAAAGTGCGGGGTTCATGGAGCTGCTGGCTCATGAATGCCTCCACGTGCTGCGACAGTGCACCCCAACTACACTGTGACAGAAGGTTCCTGCGCTTCGACCCTTCCAAACCTCACCCTCTTTTTTGTCTTTTTTTAAATTTTTTTTTAAAGATTTTATTCACTTGACAGACCGAGATCACAAGTAGGCAGAGAGGCAGGCAGAGAGAGGAAGGAAGCAGGCTTCCTGCTGAGCAGAGAGCCCAACGCGGGGCTCAATCCCAGGACCTGGAGATCATGACCTGAGCTGAAGGCAGAGGCTTAACCCCCTGAGCCACCCAGGCGCCCCTTGTCTTTTTTTTTTTTTTTAAGATTTATTTATTTTAGAGAGAGGGAGAGCAGGAAAGAGAGCACCAGAGCAGAAGGGGCAGGAGGAGAGGGAGACCAGATCTGAAACAGACGCCATGCTCAGCGTTAAGCCCGATGCGGGGCTCGATCTCACGATCCTGAGACCACAACCTGAGCAGAAACCAAGAGTCAGGGGCTTAACTGACTGCACCACCCAGGTGCCCTGTTGTCTTTTTTTTTTTTTTTTTAAGTTATCGTGGACATTTTATTATTTTTATTAAAGCATAGTTGACATACAATATCGTATTAGTTTCAGGTGTACAACATGGTGCACCAACAATTCTCTACATTAGTCAGTGCTCACCATAATAAGTAGAGTTAACATCTGTTACCATATAACATTTTTACATTATTAACTACATTCCCCAGTCTGTGTTCTCCATCTCTGTGACTTATTTTGTAACTGGAATTTTATACCTCTTCATCTCCGCCCATCTCACCCACGCCCGCACCCCTCCTCCCCTGTGGCAACCACCAGTTTGTTCTCTGTATTTGCGGGTCTATTTCTGCTCTCCTTTGTTTGGGTTGGGTTTGTTTTTTTAGATTCTGCATATAAGTAAAATGATATGGTATTTGTTTTTTTCTAACTTATTTCTTATACTGTATTACCCTTCTGAGCCATCCATGTTGTAACGAGCGGCAAGATTTCGTTCTTTTTTACAGCCGAGTAATACTCCATTTTATATGTAGGCCACATCTTCTTTATCCGTTCCTCTATCAACGGGCACTTAGATTGCTTCTGTATCTTAGAAATTGTAGATAATGCTGCTATACACATAAGGGTGTGTGTATCTTTTCAACTTAAGCGTTTTCATTTTCTTTGGCTAAATGCCTGGCAGTGGAATTATTGGATCATACGGTATTTCTATTTTTAGTTTTTGGAGGACCCTCCATACTGTTTTCCACAGTGGCTGCACCAATTCTCGTCATGTTATTCATGTTATTTCTTGTCTTTTTGATGCTAGCCATTCTGACAGGTGTGAGGTCAGACCTCGTTGTGGTTTTGATCAGCATTCCCCTGATCATGAGTGATGTTGAGCATCTTTTCATGTGTCTGCTGGCCACCTGGATGTCTTCTATGAAAAAATGTGTCTTAAAAATGTAGCCATTTTTAATCAGATTATTTATGGTTTTGGTGTTAAGTTCTTTCTATATTTCATTATCAGTTACATCATTTGTAAATATCTTCTTCCATTCAGGGGGTTGCCTTTTCATGTTGTTGATGGTTTCCCTTGCTGTGAAAAAGCTTTTTCGTTTGATGTCATCGCAGTAGTCTATTTTGGCTTTTGTTTCCCTAACCTGAAGAGATGTATCTGGAAAAATGTCGCTGAGGCCAATGTCCAAGGGATTAATACTTCTCTTGTTTTAGGAGTTTTATGGTTTTGGGGTCTTACATTTGGGTCTTTAATCCATTTCGGATTTACTTTTGTGTATATTATAGGAAAGTGGCCCAGTTTCCTTCTTTTGCATGTGGCTGTCCAGTTTCCCCAGCACCATTTATGGAAGAATCTGTCTTTTTTCCATTGGATATTCTCACCTCCTTGGCCATAGATTAAATGACCATATAAGCACGGGTTTATTTCTGGACTCTCTGTCCTGTTCCACTGACAGACCTCACCCTGTTATCTCTTCATCTGGCCCCTTATCTGTATCTTTTATCAGATCCTTTATCCTATAATAAATGAGAGAACGTAAGCTTCCCTGAGTTCTGTGAGCTGTTCTAGCAGATGATTCCAAAGAGGAAGTCGTGCGAACCTCAGATGTATGGCCCAGTCTGACAGAAGATATGGGCAATCTGAGGGCCACTTAGAACTGGCCACTGAGGTGGGGCCATCGTGTAAGACTGAGCCCTTGGCCTGTGGAGTCTCCCCAACTCCGGGCAGCTGGTGTCTGATTGCACCATGAGGAAAACCCCACACAATCTGCTCTCAAAATGTTGTGAGAGGAAAGAAGACACAGGGCCCTTACCCACAGAGGCCTCGGTTTCCCTCAGCATGTCCTGGTTCCGGAGGTCTGAAAGCAACAGAGGGAAGACCATTTATTTACCTCTGGTGTCAATGGTAGACAGGAATTAAGGAAAAGTGGAGGGCTCTCCCTTAGAAAAAATTTTGATTTATTCTCTAGCATTAAATCAAGATTTGAAGCATATTATTAATAACCCCCTCTTCTATCTCACCCTTGAATTAGTATGTCCTGACAGTCCTGATGAAGGAGAAACCTTTTCTTTGGAAAAAAAAAAAAAAATTACTTTTCCCTGATGAAAACATCCAAAATTATTTCCTCAATTCAGGTGAAATAAGAGGCTAGAAATAAGTGGATCAACCCGATTGACTGCAGAAACAATAGAAAACAACTGCCGCTAAAACAAATCTATCCTTTTTTAATCTGATCCTTAAAGAATCAGGACAGACTGGGAAGAAAAAAGACGTATTTCAGATTGTAGAGCCTCATTGTTCCTGGAAACATTTTTCTTCACATCCTCTCGTCTTTCATCTGGGTTCTGACGGCCTTTGCCGCATGTCCCATTTGTCTAGAAAGTGGCCACGGCACACGGGCACGCAGAAGGTGCCGGTGACACTTCTCGTCCAGAAGCAGTCACACTGGCTGGACTCACAGTGTTCCCGGCAAAAGCTCCCCCTCTCCAGGTGACATCCCCAAGGGGTTGGACTCAATGGCACATGTCTGACACCACCCCTTCCAAAGCACCAAAGCCAGGGCACCGCAAACGCAGACCGCCCCCCCCCCCCCAGTCTGATGAGTTGGTGATTCGGCAGGAGCCGCACCAGCAGAGCACCTGTCCGCTTCAGCATTTCTCTGGGGCTCAGAGGGGATGGCGGCCTGGGAGGGGAGAGCGTGGGGAGAAGCCACCAGACCTCTCCTTCTGAGCACCTGCTTCCTTCTGACCACATCCCGCCTGTGTCCATTAAGGCATCTTAGGCTCCCTCACTTTTCCCATAGACCATAGACCATAGACGAGTGTTTTCTGCCTATTGATCCATTACAGCCCTCCATGTGAGCTTTGGAAAAGAGCCAGGAATGGATTAACCCTTTCTGCAGCAGAGCCCTCGGTGCTCCCTTGAGGGAGCTCCACGCAAAGAGGAAATGGACCCTTTCCCCCGGCATCTCGCTGAGCTTCAGAAAGCCTCTCAGCGCTCCCACTCTGTAGTTTAAACCCTTTTATTTTTCCTCAGAGGAAGAATAAGTGCCAGTTTTCTCGTGGACTCAGGATAACATGGGACGCAGGCCCCCAGTGCCCCCCTCTGCAGAATGTAAGTGCTCAGCAACACCAGTCAAGGGCAAATGTAAACATACACATCAGACCAAATCCTTCGCGGTTCCGCTTCAAGAGGGAGTTCTAAAAGATAAACATGGAGTCCTGGGGTTTGTCCTCTGCTTGTTTGTTCCTTGAAAGAGGCTCGTCACTGTTCAGTAATGAACCGTGAGCCGATTTTTCCCTTCTCTCCTTTTTATAAAGAAAAAATCATGCGGAATTGGGATATTTCATTTTATTCTTTTTCATACATATGATTTGTAATTTCAATGTAATCAACAAGTTTTGCATCCTTAAACATCATGAAAAGCAGAAAATCAAAGAACTGGGACAAAGTTCATCCTACATTCAAAGGTGGGAGTGCACACACAGTTGACTTCATTGTGTAAACGTGAGCCGGCCACCGGGGAGTCAAAGGGATACAACCAGAAAGGCAGAAGATGAAGTGATAACATAAATCGAAAGATTGCCTGGCTGGAAAATGTGGACACCACTCGTAAAATAAAACAGTTAGTCTATAGATGCCATGATGCCTCTGTGTGTGTGTGTGTGTGTGTGTGTGTGTGTCTCCACCCATCCAGCCACCCACCCACCCCTCCAGTACCTTCCAATCCACTGGCTATTGGGAGTCAGAAGAGCCGCTTTAGGTAAACTATAGTCTGGTCAACTCTCCGCTTACAACATTCCCAGTTTGTACCTTCCAGAACGCTATTCCTTTGCACCCAGCCATCTTCCCCTCTGCCGTGGGCAGCCCACTGTCCGTGACCAGTCCCCTGTTTCTAAAATCTCCTGCTCCATTGCCTACAATCCACTGCCTGCACTACTCACCCTGCCTCGCCACCGCCAGTCTTGTTCCTGCCAATAGTTACCTCTGAAATTTCAAATGTCCCAGCAAAGCCGCCATGGCTTCATCCGTGCAACCTCGTACATCAGTTTCCTCCTCTTTAAAATGGAATGAGTATTAGTACCTACTTCGGAGGTGTGTTGTTAATGAATTTGCTGTGAAGAAGGTACCACACGGAAAACACTCAGAACAATGAGGTCACGGTAACTATTCAGCAACTGGTAGCTCCCATTTTGACTGAAGACAGTAATTCCTCATTTTATAAACTGCAGCCCTAGAACTTCCACCTTGCCCTGACCTCTCCCCTGTATCCTCTAAGCTCCCGATCTCTGTAAGCTGAGCTTTTATTTTTATATTATCAATACTGACAGTCTTCATAGGAAACATTGAAGGACTTTCATGATTTCATGTCTATAAATTGATCCTAAAATTAAAAACCATGAAACATCATTTCTATCACAGCTATGTGAATATTACTACTGCAAAATCAAGTATGATCACACCTCCTTCTTTACATGGCCCCACGCTACACAAAGGAGAATGTGTATTCTAGCATCAATTCCAAATGCACCTTCCTTTGGCATATTTTGGAAGAAACATCTTCTGAGCAAAGGATACCACAGATTTGTTCAAAGATGTTTGTGTACCAGAAAGTCTTAGACTCTAAAAATAGTGTCTGCTTTCAGGACAGGGAGTAGATATGTTTATAAAGACAGTGATTGGGCACCTGGGTGGCTCAGTCAACTGAATGTCTGCCTTCAACTCAGGTCATGATCCCAGGGTAGTGGGATCAAGCCCCACATCCTGTTCTTGGTGGGCAGGGAATCTGCTTCTCATCTCCCTCTGTGTGTTCTCCCTCTCTCTCTCAAACAAATAAACAAATAAATCTTTATAAATTAAAAAAAAAGACAGTGATTTCCTTCCCTTAATATAGAAATACCTCTCGCCAGGGACATTTTAAAGTAATAGCACTGGACACTTCTCCCTCCCACCCCTGAGATATCCCGGGGTAACAAAGTGGATATCTCTCCCTGGAGAAGGGGCAGGTTTAAGGGCAATCATTATGGAAGATCAAAGTCTCCCGGTCTCCATGTTGCTCAGCTGGGTGCAAACCCATGGAGTACACGAGTCCACCTGAGCCCACGCCCGCCACATTGTCCCTGTGAGACTTGGGGGTGGGGGACAAAGGGAACCAATGCAGCCATGAAACCACGTGGCCTGTCTAAATCACTTTGGTCTTCTCATCGCCTTCCTGCTGAGTCTCTACAAACTTGGCACACCCGCATTGCACTGTGTCACTGAAAGATTGCTTGACTGCTCCCTAGTCCTCTCCAGTCGCTCCGAATCATGCAAGGTTTGGTTTTCTTCATACCTGATTTGTGCTTCTCTTGTACAATTTATTGTTGTTTCCTGGAATTACTTTTCCTGCATTCTCTGGCTTGATCATCTTCTCAAGGCTTTTCCAAACGATGGTTCATACATTTATTCTATCAAACTCCCCCCTCTATTTCTCAGGAAGACCACCCTTTGGTGGTCTCTGCATTCCTCCTCTAACATGGGCTTGTTGTTCTCTAGATCTTCAGGGATGTGGTCTTGGAGCTTTTCTTCACTGCTCTTCTCGATGCAGATACCCTTTCCTGATACCCTTTCCTGAGACCCATGCTATGCTTTCTGGCTCTACTCCCTAGTTTTGCTGGACCCCACGCACAAGTACATTGAAAGTCGATATTCTGAGGGTTTGATTTTATGGAAGGATTTTTATTCTTCTCTTGCCTTTGATGATTTAGACTGGGATAGAACTGAAATTGTTTCCCGTCAGAAATTTGCTGGCATTGTCCTGTTGTCCTACAGCGTCAGTGGCTGTTAATGCGATATCAAATGCTGGTGCAATTCCTACTCCTTTAAAGGCAACCTTTTCATTCTTTCCCCAAGAACTGTGGCGTCTTTACTTGGTACTTAATGCCCTGAATAGCTAGATGAACCATGTACTTTGTTGAGTCTTTCACTTTGAAGATATATGTTTTCCTTTAATTCTGTAAAACGACCTTGGAACAGTGGTAATTTCTGGGACACTATTTGCTCTCCTTTCTCTGTCTGGCCCTCCTACCAGAGCTGATTCTAGACAAGCTTTTTCTTTCTCTCATTTAAAAAAAAAAAAACAATCTCATTCTTTTTTGTTCTATATATGAGAGAATCCCTTGAGTGTATTTTTCTTCCCAACTGGGTCTTCAGGATCCTGGCAGGAAACAAATGCCATACTCAAAAGGGCACTTGAAGAAAATTTAATGGAGGAACTAAATATTTACAGAGGTGTGGTCGGCGCAAAAGAACCAATGAAGGATGGTAAAGCCCCCAGGGACCAGCAACAGGGCAAAGCCACTGCCGTCTCCAAGCTTGGGAGGGGGGTAGGGGGGAGTGTGGTTGCTGAACTCTGATGAGCTGTGGCCCTGAAGGAGGGACCGTGTGACAAGAGCTGTGGCCGGGGGAGGGGGGGTGGGGAGCACTGATGAAACTTCATCTCAGCGGAGAAGGGATGAGGAGGGATGTGGACAGTTGATTCTCACTGTTTGCCTTCTTCATGTTCTGTGAAATTGCCATAAATGCTGAATTAATGAACACTGAACCATTGTTCCTAGGAGAAATACAGAGTTAGGTTCCTGTGAGCCTCCGGTCCCATTTTATAACACATATTACATAATGTTATATAACATACTATTACGTATCCTTGCTTTCTGTGTGTTTCTGTTCAACGACATCTATCTAGTGCATGTTGGTGACTCGGTAGCGCTCATACCCGCATGGGCTGTCCCCATTTTCCCCAGAACAGTTCATTCAGTTTCTTTACAGAAGAATCCTTTACATTTTTTGTTCGTTTCCTTGCTTGGTGGGAGACGGGTCGTCAATCTCGGTATATACACCGATGTTTCTGAATCTTTTTTTTTTTTTTTAATCCCCTAAGGAGCATTTCTAGATGTTATTTTTACTAACATCTCCCCAGCCCCATGAAATTTTGATGGTACAGATGTGTTGTTTATGTGTGTGTGTGGGGGGGGGGGGGATGGTGTGTGCATCTGTGCTTTACATGCTAAAGAGGAGTAAGGTTTTCTCATCCTGAGAACGCAGTGCGTGCACTGGACTTCTTATGGTCAGCCTGACTTCTTCCTCCTACCCTCTCCATCGGCCTTCAAGTCAGGAGCCTCCAGTAACCCCCACCCCAGGCAGACTGACCCGTCTGTGGCTCCCCTATGTGAGGCCCCCCTCCTCCATCTCACCCATCAAAATCCTGTTGTCCTACAGCGTCAGTGGCTGTTGATGCGATATCAAATGCTGATATAATTCCTACTCCTTAAAAGGCAACCTTTTCATTCTTTCTCCAAGAACTTTGGCGTCTTTACTTGGTACTTAATGCCCTGAATAGCTAGATGAACCATGTACTTTGTTGAGTCTTTCACTTTGAAGATATATGTTTTCCTTTAATTCTGTAAAACGACCTTGGAACAGTGGTAATTTCTGGGACACTATTTGCTCTCCTTTCTCTGTCTGGCCCTCCTACCAGAGCTGATTCTAGACAAGCTTTTTCTTTCTCTCATTTAAAGAAAAAAAATCTCATTCTTTTTTGTTCTATATATGAGAGAATCCCAGGCGCCCCTGTTTTACCATTCTTAACCCTTGAGTGTCACTTATTAAGTCATAAGCAGGCAAAACAGCATCATGATGAAGAGCTCGGCTCCTGGGATCAGACTGCCTGGGTTTCCATTCTGGGTCTGCCCCTTCCTCCTTGTTTGAGAGCATGGGCGAGTCACTGCACATTCCTCTGCCTCAGTTTACTCATCTGTAAAATTGGGATAATGGCAGTTACCCCACAATGTAATTGGGAAGATTAGTGAGCTCATACATGAAAAAGAGCTGTTAAATACAAAGACTTAAACACATGTGTCTACCTCTACTCTCTGCCCCCACCCATCTGAATGGGATTTTTAAAAGAGAAACAGAAAAACATCAAATGAATTGGGATAGGGGGCGCCTGGCTGGCTCAGTTGAGGGAGCATATGATTCTTGATCTCAGTGTTGTGAGTTCTAGCCCCACATTGGGTCTAGAGACTACTTAAAATCTTTAAAAAGAAAAGAAAAAAGAATTGGGATAGAGATCACTCTGGGCGGGGGGGGGGGGCTTGCTGGGGAAGATCGGAGAAATGACCCACACTGAGCTGCAGAATCTACAGATTCAGGAACAGGAGCCCATGCAGCCTGTTTGGGGCAGGAGGGCAGATTCTGATCTCTGACGGAACCTGTCCTTCGGAGGGACGTTCCCAGACTGGTAAAAATAGCGCACAGCCCCGAATTAAACTTCCTAACTTGGTCAAGGGGTTGGGAGGAGAAGAAAAGAGCGTGTGATCTCTCTGGTTCATTGCCTTTTTCTGTAAAATATGGACAATTACATCTGCTTTTCCAGGGCTCTTTGAAAATCAGAGATAAGTTACGTTAAGATAAGTTACGTTGGAGAAAATTATAATTATTATTATAATTATAATTATTTTATAATTATTATAAAATTATAATTAAAATTATCTAATTTTGTCAGTTTGTCAGTGCCCTTCTTAAAACACAGCAGCCGGGTGTGACCTGAGGCACCAAATTTGGGGTCTGAGCCCCCACACGATTAATGCTAAGTCTCTCTGTTGAATCTCACTTTCTTGGTTTCAGTTCGGCATTTTAGCATATGGAAGTCATTTTGATTCTTCACACAGTTCGCTCTAGTATTAGCTCTTTCTCCCCATGTTTGTCTCACGGGCCCTCATTTGTCATTTCTTCCGTATCTTTACCCAAATCCTTAATCAGAATGTTATGACCCAAGGCAAGAGCTTTCTGCCTCCCACTAGACACGTCACTTACTGGCAGAAGACAGTTCCCTTTTGAGTTACAAATTTGCTTTATATCATCAGATTCAAAAATAAAAAGAAAATGCATGGTGATCATGTAGAAAAAGTTAACCAAAAAGAGAGCGTCTAATTTTTTTTTTTTTTCCAGTCTTGATAAATAACTATTTTCCAGTTTGGGAAACTTACAGAGCAACACCCCAAGCATCAAAATATTATGATGCCCCCACGTGAATTCAAGCTGAAAATAATTCTAAGCCATAAAAAATTTTGTTTTGTGAAATGGCATAAAGAATACAGAATGATGAAATGAAAAAGAGCTTTTCCCTAGATTGTTCCCATTTCTGTCACTAATGGATTTTTGGAGGGATAGTGGTTTTCTTGTTGTTGGGGTTGGTTGTTACCCTCTTAGTGCCCCGAGCGTGGGACTAGTGTGTGCATTGTTACTGAACAGGCCAGTGGAAATGGCTGTTTTTTGAAAAATCGTCAAGCTACAGAGCTGGAAGAACTACCAAATTTATCTAACCCAAATTCCCATCATTAAAAAAAAAAAAACAAAAAACGCTTACACTTTAAAATTCACTGGGAAAAAAAAAATTGCCATCATCTCATCTGCTTCTCAGCCCCACACTGTCAGGCAACCCGCAGCTTATCCATTTGATCTCTTGCCCCTGATTTTTGTCTGACGACACCGCTCATCAGTTGAGCGGGCACAGACCCCCATCCCCTCGTCCGGAGGTGGAGCCTGGCTGGCCAGCTCGTTCTCCTCACCGAGGAAGGGCTGCTAATCGCATGCGAGGCGATGCCTCTCTTACAGGAGATGCGTATTTCCTTGCTCACCAGGTTGAGTCCATCTTCTGTTTCCTGTAACCAGAATGATCCTAACCAGTACAGGGCGGGCATTGGGGTTGGGTTAAACAGAGGAAGAGCCGAGGCTCAAAGAGGCTAAGTTACTTCCCAAAATAGCACAGGAACAGAGCCAGCGCTTAACCTCCCTGCCTCGTACAAGTGTTCCCGCTCATTCAACTACACCCCAGGGTTGACACCTCCACACCTGAACAGGGTCTACTCCTTGCGTTCGGCTCGTATTTTATTTACTAAAACCTAAGAGATGCCTGGTGCGGGGAGAGGCATTCGGGGGGGCATGTAAAAAGGTACCATGCTTATTCACAGCAGAATGTTCCTCGGTGCGCTTACCTGGCCTGCCAGTTGGAGTCATCTCAAGATGGCAGTCTAGCGGCCATCTGTTAAATACTCAGTTCACAAGTTGGTTGCCAGCCATTGTGTGGAGTCTGGACTCAGAGTGGAGGTGAACGGCAGCTGAGATCGCCGTCAGCCTCAGCTTTGCATTCCTTGCCTGAAAGGCCTTCTTGTTCTTCAGCGGGAGCAAGAAGGTCTCAGAACGGGGAAAAGGCCTCGGAGTGCCAGTCCAGTGACATCATTTCGCAGGGGACAGGAGTAAGCCCCAATGGACTGAAGTCAAGCAAGAAGTCAGCCATGAAGCAACTCAGCTCCCCGACTCCGTCCCAGGCATTTTTTGGAGCAATCCGCTAGACACAACTCAGACTTCTTAATGATGTATTTTTTAACCATATGCATTGTGTTTACACCACTGAGATACTGGTTTGGGTCTGGACTGTACTCACCTCTGGATTTCAGGCAGGTCTAGAGGACCGTAAGGCAAGATCTCTGTGACCTGATTGCTTATGGAAGCCAGGAGCCTTCTGGGGTTGAGCCAGATCCTGTGCATCAGGAGATCAGCCACCCTGGGAGCTCACACTATCATGTGAAGGTCTGGCAGGGAACACTGAGCTGTCCCTAAGTGTGCAGAGAACAGTTATAAGGACCGTTACATAGTGACTTCTTAAACCTGGGAACCTCTAGCATGAGTTCCTTGTAGCTGCTGTAACAAATCACCACGAATTTGGCTGCTTACGGAAAACAGAAATGGTTTCTGTCACACTTCTGGAGGCTGGAAGTCTGAAATCAGGGTGTCAGCAGGGCCACACTCCTCGGTCCAAAGGCACTGGGGAGGGGCCTTCCTTCGCTTCTTCCAGCTTCCGGTGGCCCCGGCTGTTTCTGGACTTCGGCAGCATTTCTTCCAGGAGGGTTTCATTGTGAGATTCTTAACAAATCCCATTTTAAGGACTCAGTTTCCAAACTAAGGCATATTCTGAGGTTCCAGGTGGACATGAATTTGGGGGCAACACTGTTCAGCCCACTGTACCTCACTAAAAGGGGAATACTTCCTTTTTATCCCCATTTTACAGACAAGAGAACCGAGTAAGTTGCCTGCAGTCAGTCACAGGAAGGCAAAGAGCAAGGCCGGAGTCTGCCTCCAAAGAAATAACCACCAGCGTGAGGGCTCTTCGCCCTCTAAATGCTTTTGTGTAGAGCAGTTGTCAGTTACTCATGACTCTTAGGGGCAGGAAACTATAAGGTCATGAGGATGGTACTAAGACAGTAGGAACATGATAAGGCAGCACCGTTTAGGGTCCGGTGGGACAGAATGGGATACAAAAGTCCTCTCAGAGGGGCACCTGGGTGGCTCAGTTGGTTAAGTGTCTGACTTTCGGTTTTGGCTCAGGTCATGGTCTTGGGTTGTGAGATGGAGTCCCAGGTCGGGCTCTGTGCTCAGTAAGGAAACTGCTTCTCCCTCTCTTTCTCTCTCTCTAATAAATAAATCTTGAAAAAAAAAAAAAAAGTTTTATCATAGAAAAGTGCAACCACCCACCTAGGAAGCTCCAGCCATGAAAGGTATCAACACTTCCAGCTTCTCTGACCTCGGGAGGGTCTCCAGGGCCGCCGTGCACCAACGGCAGAATGGCCGTAGGTCCTGGAGGATCCAGCAGGTGGCACCCTGCGACGGTGGATCTCCTCGGGGCCTCCCAGCAGCCGAGGCCTCAGAGCCAACCAGCCCAACAGCACCACAGAGGCTGGCCCTAGAATCAGAGCCAGACCCGAGAATGTGATGGGCACCACTGGGGACAGAGTCCTGTTCACCCACCCGATGCACATGGCACTTAAGTGTGCTGGGCACCGTGCTAAACACTTTGCACAATCCTCATATCAAGTCTGACAAATAAAGAAAATGAGTCATGGAGAATGTATTAACTCACCAAGGTCAAAACCAGCTGATGTGGCTCTGAAACCTACAGGACCATAGAAAGGGCTGTGTCAGAAGCACAGAGAAGACGACCTCCTGAGAACTCTGAGTCCCAGGTGGGGAAGGGGTTAAGCAGGGATGGAAAGTCCCATAATAATGAAGAGGAGATCAGCAGACACCTTTTTTTTTTTTTTTTTTTTTTTTTTTTTACTATTAATGAGACCCTATTTTACCCCCGGACCTACATGACCCAAGAGCTAGTGTGTATACATTAACCAGAAGGAATTTAAAACTGAGAATTATGGATCTTTCCATGGTGGAAACCCACAAGACCCTCAGTCCCTCTCAATCGTGCAGTTATTTCAATGCTTTTAGGAAACCATGGGCAACTTTACCATGAGAGCTTCAATAACAGCAGGAATCTTTTCTTTCATTGTTGTTCTTCCTCCTACAAGCTAGTTTTCTGTGCATATAGAATTCCTGTTCGAAATCGCATTTTTAACAAGAAATAATTTAATAAGAAACTTTAATAAGAAAATTTTTCTGATTTGTACAATTCTGATTGATCATTTTCTCCATTTCTAAATGAAGAGAGAAAAACATCTTGAAAATTTTCTACCGAACATTGAATGACGAGGGAAAGGTAATTTCATCATCAAGCCACTAGATGGCAAACTCCCACAGTTTGAGGCACAAACATGGAACCAAAAAATTCCCATCAACAAGATTTTTTAAAATATATTCAAAATTAAATACTTCCCATGTAATCAAGAAAGTGTTTGTGACAGTGACAGATTGCTTAGGGAAGAAAATGGTAAGATAAAAAATTTAACCCATACCTTCCCCACCCCACCCAGCAAATGATCAATAAAATTAGTGGGACCCAAGGGATTTATAGAGAAAAGGAAATAGATTGTCTATATGCTTCCAGCTGAGCCTTAACTCTCAGTGTCTTTGGATGGGAGAGAGGGAGATTTTATGATACTTCTACAGCTCCAGCTGACACCCTTTCTCTCTCCAAAACTGACAGCCTGGGTAGCTTTGGTACTCAGGGACCCATTCTCGTGTCAGACTTATGCAACGAGGTGGCTGCCAGCCCGCGTTCATTTCCGGCAGTAGGAAGAGCACGTTCCTGAAGACCTCAACTTGGACGTCACTCTGCTGCTAATCACTGCTTGGGGGTCAGTTTTGCCTAAGACACAAAGTCCCCATCTATATTAAAAACCTATTTTATAAAATATGTATCAACACAATATAAAATATGTATAATATTAGTATACTACTTATTGGGCAAAGTTATTGTAATGATGATAAATAATGACTTTAAAGCGGCTTCCTTGGATCCACACAGTGGTCCCATTATTACGAAGAATTGTGTGGTGGTGGGAGGGTCACTTCGCCTCCCTAAGCCTTGAAATCTTCTCATGCAAAATTGGGATAAGCCTGGATGCCTTCCCCAGAGAACCCAGTGCAGGCTTCTCCTTCTCAATGAGACTTTTCCTGACCAAACTACATAAAACTCTAACTCCCTGTGCTACCCACATCAACGCAGCACTGCCTCTCTCCTTTCTCGGATTTCTTTTTCTCCGCAGCTCTTCACCCCACGGGATAGACTCTTGGACCTCTTATGTGTTCACTGTCTGTCTCAGCACCCTGGAAGGCAAGCTCTAGGAGGGAGGGTCACCGATCACCTTGTTCTCAACCGTACCTCCAGCATCCAGGACTGTGCCTGGCATATAGCAGGCATGCTATAAAAATGTCTTGCAAGAATGTCCACAATAGCCAAACTAGGGAAAGAGCTTAGATGTCCATCAACTGATGAATGGATAAAGAAGATGTGGTATGTATATACAATGGAATATTACTCGGCCATCAAAAATGAAATCTTGCCATTTACAACAGTGTAGCTGGAACTAGAGGGTAATTATGCTCAATGAAAAAATTCAATCAAAGAAAGACAATTATCAAATGATTTCTCTGATATGAGGAATTTGAGAAACAAGACAGGATCATAGGGGAAGGGAGGGAAAAATGAAACAAGACGAAACCGGAGAGGAAGACAAACCGTAAGAGACTCTCGATCTCAGGAAACAAAGTGAGGGTTGCTGGAAGGGAGGAGAAGGAGGAGGGAGGGGGTGGCTGGGGAGGGACACTGGGGAGGGCATGTGCTCTGGTGAGTGCTGTGACGTGTGTAAGACTGATGAATCACAGACCTGTACCCCTGAAACAAATAATACATTATATATTAATAAAATAAAATGTGTTGGGGTGCCTGGGTGGCTCAGTTGGTTGGGCGACTGCCTTCAGCTCAGGTCATGATCCCAGTGTCCCGGGATCGAGTCCCTCATTGGGCTCCCAGCTCCACGGGGAGCCTGTTTCTCCCTCTGACCTTCTCACTCATGCTCTCTCTCACTCTCAAATAAATAAATAAAATAAATTAAATTAAATGTGTTGCAGGAATGAACAGTGATATCGACCACCACTGCTGGAGATTTAAGTGAGTTTTTGTTCGCAAGTTCAGTTCAATGTCTGGCTCAATGAATGGAAGTTTGTATTATTACTTGTGTGTCCTTGGCAAGCGACTTTACCTCTCAGACCACAGTAACCATATTTCTAAACGGACCTAATAACCAGAGGCCAGGTTTGCTGCAAGGATTGAATTAGAAGACACACATAGCTCAATGCCTGGCTCATATCCGTCTCCCGAGGCAGTCACCACAGAGTCAGGGCTATGGGAAGTGGCTGTCCTAGGTCTCACCATGAAAGGAGGAAGACGAGTAAACTGGCCGAGTAGATCATGAAGTACATCGCGTTCATCTTCTGGTCTGCCAAAGCAAATTACCCCTGACATGACGACTTAAGGCAATGGCAGCTCATTCTCCCCCAAGCTGGAAACCGGAAGTTCACAACTAAGTCAGCAGGGCCACATTGCCTTTAAAAGGTCTAGGGGAGACTCCCCCTTGCCTCTTCCAGTTTCTGATGGCTCCTGGCATATTCGGACTCATGGCTGCATCTCTCAATCTCTTGCCTTCAACTTCCTGCAGCTTTCTCCTCTTCTCTCTGTGTGTCTCTACTCTTTGTGTCCCTTTTGACATTTGTTGCTGGATTTCAAGCCCACCCAGGTAATCCAGGATGATCTCATCTTGAGATCCATAACTGAGTTACATTTGCAAAGACCCTATTTCCAAGCAAGAGCTAGGAATCAGGTGTATATTTGGGGATCAGGGGGCTACTCTCAAACCTACCATGTGTATCCTTTGATACCTACTACTCCAAGAAATTTCAAAAACAAAGCAACAAAGCATTGGTGAGCTTCCTACTCATAAGACCCAAGAGACAGAGTCACAGACGGTGGCAGTGGTGAATTCAAGAAGCACAGAACCTCACCTTCACCAAGATCTCCAGCCTACCAGTGGGCTGCATTCCAAAGCACCGTTTGAAATTCACAATGTTTTCTCCCACAGAACCAATGCCACAAATGGAGATGAAGTTCTGAGGCAAATCTATCTACAAAAAGCTTGGAAGACTTGTAATCATCCAAGTTGAAAGTACATCCATGTGGATTTCACATCCTACTGAATATCATCACAATTCTAATAATTAAAGAATGAAAACAACAAAAGTAAATAGAGAATAATTTTGAAACTTAAACAGTAATCCATATTTACTAGAGGAGGACAGGACGGTGGCTGGAATTTTGATGGAGACCCTAAAGGACATTGAAGGATGAGGTCATGAACCTTTGTCTAATTTAATTTCCTGTTTTATGAGTTTCCTCCCCCTGATGTTACTATATAATGAGTGGCACCTTTGCACCTGCAAGCCAATTATGAATCAAGTTGGCAGAAGGAAGACACAAGGAGAAATTTTCCTGAAATAACTCATTAACTCCCTCATGCAAAACATTTCTCTGTAAATATTCTTAAATTTTATGCATACACAATAATATCACTTGATCATAATGACAGCTTTGTTTCTTCCTTTATGATTCTTAAAAGTTTTATCCCTTTCTCCTGTTTTACTGGTCTTGGGAGGTGCTTTAGTACAATGCTGAATGGAAATAGTGGTGGATATCCTTAGGTTGACTTTGATTTTAGAGGAGATACATTTAATATTATGAGTGGAACTATTACATTTACTGTAGAATTGTTTGTTTGTTTGTTTGCTTTGTCAATGCTCTTTGTCAGAATAAAGAAGTTTGTTTAAAAACCAAGAGGGCTCATGCACCAAGTCATGTTGTACTTCGTCAAATGCTTTTTCTGCATCTTGAAGTGATCGTATGGTTTTTATCCTTTCTCTTATTGATGTGACATATCATATTGATTGTTTTGTGAACCATGAACTGCCCTTGCAACCCAGGAATAAGTCCCATTTGATTGTTTTTTTAAATGCATTGTTGGATTTGGTTTGCTATT